>NC_080176.1:27601741-27689365 GCF_950295315.1 Erinaceus europaeus | reverse complement strand
GGGGGGGGGGGGGCATCGGACATAGCCCCCGGCCTCACTGCCTCCCCCACCTCCAGCATCCGCCAATACGAGCTGGCAGTGCACACCGACGTGGACACTGCCAAGGTTTACACGGGCGAGATGGGCCGTCTGAAGAGCTACGAAAACCAGAAGCCGTGAGTGTCGGCCTTGGGCCCCACAGGAGGGGGGTCCCCTCTCCTTGCCCGGATATGGACACAGACACCTGCTTCCAGCCTCACTGCACAGAGGCCCTCTGGGCCCCCTCCCAGCAGCCCTTGCTCAGCGGGTGTGGGCATGGGCCCTAGGTCTCAAGCTGACTTTGGCCTGGGGACTCACCTCCTTGGAGCCTGGCCCCTTCTGTCAGGGGGGCAGTGGGGGTACCTCCTGAGCCTGGGCCTCCTCTGCCCTCAGCCCACCTGGGCACAGAGCACGGGGCTCCCAGGTCAGGCCCTGCCCCCATCTCCCTGTCCCCATTGGGGGGACTGTTTGAGTTATTCCACCCACTTGGTGGGGAGCACAGCCTTGGGTGGGGCTGGAGGATCCAGTGAGAGGCTTCCTCTCAAGTGTGAGGATCCGCAGCCTCTGGTCTGAGTTGTGTGAACCCAGAAGGTCCTGTGAGGGTGGGAGTGAGGCCGAAGGCTGGCCCAGCTTCAAGCTGCCCTACTCCCCCAGCCCCTACGATGCCAAGAACCCGTTCCTGGCCGCAGTCACCACCAACCGGAAGCTGAACCAGGGCAGCGAACGCCACCTCATGCACCTAGAACTGGACATCTCCGACTCCAAGATCAGGTACCCCCCCACACACACCCCCACCCCACCCCAGGGTCCATCGAAGAGCCACACACCTTCCTCCTGAGCCCCGTGCCCCCCTTCCCGCAGGTATGAATCTGGGGACCATGTTGCTGTGTATCCCGCCAACGACTCCACACTGGTCAACCAGATTGGCGAGATCCTGGGGGCTGACCTGGACATCGTCATGTCCCTCAACAACCTCGATGGTGAGTCCCCAAGCTCAGGACGCCCCTTGTTCCCCAGCTGCAAATGGGGGGGTGGTGGTGGGAGTAGCTGCAGGTCTGCCCCCCCCCCAGACAGTCAGCACCTCTGCCCACCCCAGGCCTGTCCCCTCTGCCACATGCACTGGAGGAGCTTAGAGCAAGGCTCCCCCGGGCCTGGGCCTCCCCGTCCTGCTCCACATCCAAATGCCTGTCACCCTGTCATGACTGTGCAAACCCGAGCTCTGGGGGCGGGGGGGGGGGGGGGGTTGTGTGTGTGGCAGGTTGCTGCACCAAGCAAGGAGCCCCCTACCCTGGGGGCCGTGCTGACTGAGAAAGGCCCACACACTGACATCTGGGAGCCCGGGGTCCCAGTGGAGTAGGGGGACAGCAAGCACCAGGATGCCCGCAGGCCCAGCTCAGCCTCCACCCCCACCCCCACAGAGGAGTCCAACAAGAAGCACCCATTCCCCTGCCCCACCTCCTACCGCACGGCGCTCACCTACTACCTGGACATCACCAACCCGCCACGCACCAATGTGCTGTACGAGCTAGCCCAGTACGCGGCCCAGCCCGCCGAGCAGGAGCAGCTGCGCAAGATGGCCTCATCCTCGGGCGAGGGCAAGGTGGGTGCCCGGCCCCGGCCCCTCCACCCCCCAGCCTCCGGGCCTGGCCCCCACTCACCAACCCCTCCCCGCAGGAGCTGTACCTGAGCTGGGTGGTGGAGGCCCGCCGCCACATCCTGGCCATCCTGCAGGACTACCCGTCGCTGCGGCCGCCCATCGACCACCTGTGTGAGCTGCTGCCCCGCCTGCAGGCGCGATACTACTCCATCGCCTCGTCCTCCAAGGTGGGGGTTCGGCCCCTCGGGCTGCCCGGACCCGGTGCCCCGCTCTCGGCCAGGCCTCACTGCCCCCTCTGCCCCCCAGGTGCACCCCAGCTCCGTGCACATCTGCGCCGTGGCTGTGGAGTATGAGACCAAGGCCGGCCGCCTCAACAAAGGCGTGGCCACCAGCTGGCTGCGCACCAAGGAGCCTGCCGGGGAGAACGGGTGCCGGGCGCTGGTGCCTATGTTCGTGCGCAAGTCCCAGTTCCGCCTGCCCTTTAAGGCCACCACGCCCGTCATCATGGTGGGCCCCGGCACTGGGGTGGCCCCCTTCATAGGCTTCATCCAGGAGCGCGCCTGGCTGCAGCAGCAAGGTGAGCCTGGGATCTGGGTGTGTGTGTAGGGTGCGGCTAGGGGACCCTCCTCACACCTCGCCGCCCACCCTCCGCAGGCAAGGAGGTGGGCGAGACGCTGCTGTACTATGGCTGCCGGCGTTCAGACGAGGACTATCTGTACCGCGAGGAGCTGGAGCGCTTCCACCAGGAGGGCGCCCTCACCCAGCTCAACGTGGCCTTCTCACGGGAGCAGCCCCAGAAGGTGGGGCGGGCAGCCACCCTGGAGGGGGTGAGGGTGGGGGGCAGCGGGGTGGGGGCAGCCCGGCTCAGGCTCCCCGGCACCCTCCAGGTCTACGTGCAGCACTTGCTCAAGAGGGACAAGGAACACCTGTGGAAACTGATCCACGACCAGGGCGCCCACATCTACGTCTGCGGGTGAGGGGCACAGGGTGCAGGGCTGGGGGAGTTGCCCGAGGATACGCTGCCCTCCGGGGGGCCCATCAGGCCCCCAGTACCACCCCCGTCCTGCCCACAGGGATGCTCGGAACATGGCTAAGGACGTGCAGAACGCCTTCTACAACATCGTGGAGGAGCTGGGCACCATGGAGCACGCACAGGCTGTGGACTACGTCAAGAAGCTCATGACAAAGGGCCGCTACTCCCTGGACGTGTGGAGCTAGACCACCCCGCAGCCCCGACCGCCCGCCCACCCAGTCAATCTCCTCACTCCCTTCACCGGCCTCCTGGCTGGTGTCCGCTGGGTCTGGCATCGGAGCAAGCCCAGTGACAGGACTGCTCCGGGCCCAGAGGAGCCCCCGGAACCTGCCCCGGGGACCGTGGCCGAGGGTGGCCGGGCCACGCAGCCTCACCGCAAGGGCTTTCTGCTCACCGGGCTGGGGCCTGGCCCCACCACGTGATTTTCAATGAGTGTAAATAATTTTAAATATCCCCCAGCCCTTGGAATAAAGGTGTGTTTTCTGTATCTGCCCCGTGTCCGGTCATTGTGCTCAGACCCCCTCCCCCTCGCAAGAACACACAGAGCTCAAGCCCCTCCGTGCGTCCCCTTTATTGAAGCCCCCTCAGGGCGGGCAGCGTGGGCGGGGCTCACTCGCTCTTGCTCCCCGGCCGCCGGCTGTGGGATTTCTGGTGCAGCACGCGAAGGGTGGTGAAGAAGTTGCCGAGGAAGAGGAGGAGGAAGGGGAAGCCGCACATGAGCACCTGCAGGAGGGGGGGAGCCAGTTGGGAATGGGGGGGCCCAGGTTCCAGCCACCCTCCAATGGGTGGGGGGAGCCCTCACCTGCCACTCCTTGCACTCAGGGTCCCGGGCCAAGTTGAAGAGCGTCAGCGCATTAAAAAGCTGCCAGAACTAGGGGGGGATGGCTGGTCACAGAAGGGCCCAGACTTTGGGTCATCTTGGGGGGGGACAAGGCCACAGGTGGACTCACGTGTCCAAAGAACAGGAAGGGCAGCAGGAAGGTGAGGCCACGCCACATCCAGGACTGGAAGCCCTCTGGGGTGGGGGGGGGGATGCAGGCTAGTGAGCCTCGAGGGGCAGGAGGGCCGGGAGGGGTATCCTGGGACCCCACTCACCCACGGTGAGGTCCATGGTGTGCCTCTCACCCAGGGCCCGCAGGCGGTAGAGGCAGCCGCTCTGGTAGTAGTACTGCAAGAACTGCACGAAACCTGGGGCGGTGACACGGCAGCCTGGGTGTAGACCTCCCCCCCCCCCAAACACCTTCCCCCCAACAAGGCGGGGCCCTGGACTCACTCTGGTACATAGAGAAGGACAGGAACTGGTTCCGGAACCTCTGGTACATGAGGCCGTCGGGCCTGAGACAGAGCAGAGGGGGTGTGAGGTGGGGGTGCCTCCTCCCTGCCCCGCCCCCAGCCAGGTCCCGGGAACCCCAAGCCACTCACCAGGTCAGCATGACGCCCGACAGGAAGGTGGACACGTAGTGATGCATCACCCACCAGCCTTTGATCCTGCGGCAGGAAGCCCGTCACACCTGGCCCCTCAGCACCCAGGCTGGGGGGGGCTGAAATGGGCAGAGGCCAGCCCCCCCCCATGCCCCCACCCACCCACCGGGAGCCGTTGTTGATGAGGATGCTTTCGCGGATGGTCAGGGTGCAGTAGTACCAGACCAGCAGGAAGTTGAAGGTGGCGTCTGTCACCCTGGGGCCAGAGTGGACAGAAGGTGGGTAAGTGGGTGGGTAGGTGGCGGGAGCCAGGAAGGGGGGCATGGGGGGCAGCCCAATGGGTCTCCGGGACCCCACCTGGAGTTGAGGAGGAAGCGGCAGGTGAAGGAGATGAGGATGAGGATGATGGTGAGGTAGAGCTTAAACTTCTCATACTCGTCTTTGTAGGCAAACCTGGGGGGTGCGGTGCAGATGGGCGGGTTGAGTGGGGAGCCTGGCAGAGCCCCCACTGCCCACACACACTTCAGGGGGAGCAAGCCAAGCCCCCAGCTCAATGAGAGGAGGCTGGGAACATGCACTCTCACATGCACACGCACTTAGCCTGCTTGCTGAGGAGAGTCACGTTCACGTTGCCCAGGACCAGGCTCAGGTACAACCTGGGGGGGTGAAGGGGGGCCGGACAGGACCGGTCAAGAGAGGTCAAGGAGACAGGCGGGGCTGGGTTCCGGCCTTGGGGTGCTACAAGCCACCTCCCTGGGAAATGCCAAGGCTCAGCTCTCTCCCTGCCTGTAGCCCCTCCCTCCCAGTCTCCCCACCCAGAGCACCCCACGGCAGGCTGGCTCCCCCCACCCAGGGAACTGTGCCTACCTCCCAGCCCTGTGGCCCTGGGTCACCTCCCCCACACCACACCCCTGCCTACTCCAAGGACCTGCAGCAGAGTCCACACCGGACCCTCCTCCCAGTCCAGAAGGGCCTGACTCTGGGACTCGGGCTATACCTTGACACCCCCCCAGTACCAGGCTTCCCCACAGAAGGACGCCCATCATCACTGCCCCCCAGCCCTCCTGGGTCCCTGAGCCACGTGTGTGTGTGTGTGTGTGTCCTCACACAGCACCCCTTTCACCCCAACCCTCCTCACACACTGTCAGGCCCACCAACCCTGCTCCCAGAAGCTCAGCTGAGCAAGTGACAGTGAGGGGCTGCAGCGGGTCAGGGACTGGCCTGAAGCTGCAGAAGTCTCAAGGCACCTTGGGGCACCCCCACGCCGGCCTGCCGTGGCCTCACCTAGCCCCCCTCCTCATGCTCCACTGCCCCCCCGCCTCTCCACATCTTCCTCCTGGCTGGCACAAGCCGAAAGCCCCGTGCCTGGTCCTTCCCACCTCCCAGGATCCCCCCACAGCTAGCACCCCTCTCCTGCTCACCCTCGGTCCACCCTTGCAGGAGCCGCCCTGCACCCCTCACACTAAGTTCCAGCCCCCAGTCTCTCCTCTCAAAGCCAGGCAGCTGTGAAGTCAGAGCCAGGTCCTGGCTCTCCTGACACCCTGATACCAGTGTCCTCACCCCCATATCCCCTTCCTGCTGGCATCTCACCCTAGGCCATATGGAGGCTGAGGCCTCGCCTTCCTGCCCAGCCTTCTGGGAGAAGCGCTCCCCAGATGTCTGCTGGCATGGGGGTCTCTGTTGATGACACTCCGAAAAATAATAAACACCAGGGTTCTGCCCCACCCCACCCCCGCACCATCTTCCTTGCTGCCTGCGGCTGCCTGGCCTGCACCCCGACCGGTGCCTCTGGCTGGCCTTCTCCAGGGCCCAAGACACCTGTGTGGCCTGGCTCCCTCTGGCTCCTGAGTGACCTCTCACCCCAAGTCCTGTAACAGCTGCCGTCCTGTCCTTCCCGAAACCTCACTCCTCTACACACCAGGAGACTGGCTTTTGCCTCCCAGACTGGACTTGGGCCTCGGGCCTCACTGTCCCACCTGTGCCAAGTTCCGTCTTGCATCTGCCACCAAGCAGCCATCACGGTGAGCAGTCACTCATTCAGGGGGCCTCCCCCAAGTTAGAGCTGTGTCCTGACTATTCAGCCCAGAGAGGGGACAGGGGCCATTTTCTGAGTGGTGGCCAATCAGAGCAGACTTGTGGAGCTGGGGACACAGCTTAAAAGCCTCTCATGCCTGAGGCTCCAAAGGCCCCAGGTTCAATGCCCTGCAGCACCGTAAGGCAGAGCTGAGCAGCGCTCTGAGTAAAAGACTCACCCGTTCTTCTTGGGCAGAAAAGACTCCATGTCGAAGAAGAGGCTCTGGCGCTCCTTGATCTGGTTCTCCAGTTCTCGTGCAGCCTCCTCCGCCCCCGACGAGAGGCTGGGTTTGCATCTACGGGGGCCACAGAAGCCAGAGTCAGAAGGGCACTCCCAGCACCCTCCCCATCTGACACCCTCGGGCCAGGAGGGAAAACTGAACCCAGAGGGGACACTCAGAGAAGCCAGCTGTCCCAACCACAACACCAGCTGTGCCAGGGACACCAGGAGGGGACGTGGAGGAGATGTGGAGGGGGCCCGCAGGGGTCCTAACTTCCTGAGGACGAGGGCCAGCTCCTGGAGCCGCTTCTTCTGCCGAGTGATGGAGCTGGTACAGTTGCTCTGCAGCTTGGTCAGCTCCTCCAGCTTCAGGCGGTATAGCCGGTGGGTCTCCTAGGGGCCGGGTGGGGGGAGGGCACAGGCTAGTTTGGGGGACATAAAGCCAGACGCTGCTGGGCTGCCGGCTGCTTCTCAGGACGGGTCAGACAGGACACAGACAGGATGTGCTGCACGGGCCTGGCCTCCAAGGCCACTATCCCTACACAACAGACAAGGAGACGGGGCTCCTCTTGCAGGACTGGAAGCCCCTAGGCCCCCGACTCCCAGAAGCAGGCCTGCTCCCTGAAGATGTCCTCTTCTCCACACATCCCAAGCTATCCCCATGCCTCCCAGTCCCACCTTGAGTCCCTGTCCTTCCAAACTGAGCCTGCACACCTCCACCCACCTGTTGCCCTGAATGGGGTGGGGGTCCAGGGGTGGGCTTGAAGCCTTCTGCTCTGCCACACCCAGGTCTTCCTCCCAGGTGGCAAGTCAGCTTCAGCCCTCCGCCCTCCTGCTCAGAGGCCTGCCCTTCTCCTCTCCCTCCCCCACCACCTTTGGCCCAAGTCTCCCTGAGCACTTTGCCCTGGGGGGTGAGTACCGACCAGCAGCAGCCCGGAGCCTGGGCAAGGGCCAGTGTGGGCAAGGCTGGCAGGGCAGAGGCCCGGCCTTGGGGGAGAGTGCTGAAGGCAGCGGGCCAGACTGGAGCGGGGCCGTGGATGGGCTAGGCCTGTGCCCGCCGCTGCCCCCAGCCACCCGGCCACCCTGCTGGCCGGCTTCTCTGTTGAGGAAGAGCCACCGCGCCCCCAGAGCCTCCCAGAGCCTGGTGTGCTCCCCCAGGACAGAGCCGAGTTCACACAGCTGGCTCCTGCGAGCACCCTCCCGGGTCACCCGCCCTGGTCGGGGCAGCCCCCGGCCCTGCAGGCCCTGCCTCCCACTTGGGGGGCCCTGAGGTGACTGCCCTTCACCCCGGGCGCCTGCAGGCTGCTGATGCCACCCAGGGTGGGCCTCCCGGGCACGTCTGCCGAGTGACCGACCCAGGCTGTCTTGGTGGCCCCACTCTGCGGCCACAGGCCGGGCAGCGCGGGGCGGGGCGGGGCGGGGCCGGCAGGGTCGGGGCTCCGGGTGGCGGGGACGTGGTGGGACCCTGGGGGAGGCGTGTCTACCTTTGGGGCTGAGAGCTCTGGCGTCCGGCTGAGGCCAGGCCTCCCTCGCCGCCCTGGGGACGCGCTCCCGGGCTCCCAGAGTCTCGGACCCCGATCCCAGGGCCCTGCGACCCTTGACCTCCGAGCCGGTGTCGCCGGGCCCGCAGGGGCGCTCACCTGCGTGCTCTGGAAGTCCTGCTGCAGCTCCTCCCAGTCCCGCAGGCAGTCGCCCAGCGGGCCCGGGGGCGGAGGGTGCATGGCTGCGGGACACGCGCGGCCCGAGCCCGGAGTGGACAGCGCGCAGCCCCCGCCGCTCCGCTGCCTCCCGCCCGGCGCCCTCCAGCCCGGCCGGCCGCTTCCGGGCTCGCGGGCTGCGTCCCCCAATAGGAGGCGGCCCGGAGCCCCAGCGCGCAGGCCACGCCTCCCATACCGGCCAATCAGCACCCAGAGGTGGGGCCTGCGATAGGGCCGCTAGCCCCGGCGGGATCCAGCTCCGGGTCCCACCTGTCCTGCGGGCGGCCGCAGTGACACCAGCCTCTGACACCTTCTGTCCTTGGGGGGCCCCTGCCAGTCTCCCTGCGCTCTGCACCGCCTCCGAGTTGAGCTGCCCGCAGACAGGCCGGTCCCCATGGCCCAGGCTCTGCCCTGGCTGGTGGCGGGGGCACCAACCTACGGCCCCTCCGCCCCTCTGCCACCTGGGTGGGTGACAAGGAGGCATCTGCTGGCTGACCACAGGCGGACACCCACTCTGGACCCCGGGGTTCTTGCGTGGGTGCTGCAGTGGGTGACCGGGAGAACACCCTCCAGGCCCAAAGGGTCTCTAGAAAGCTCAAGGGCCCCAGGGCTGGACAGTTCTGTGATCTGCAGAGACCAGGCCAAGACTGGGTCAGGTAGGCTTGGGGGGGGGGGGGCGGGGGTCCCTCTTCCCACAATGCCCTCCAGGAAGCCCCCAGAAGGTCCAGGTCAGGAAGGGCACTGGGGCAGGCTCAGGAGTGCAGTGCTAGGAACCTGGCTCTCCCATGTCTGAGCAGAGGATACCTGCCACGGGCCAGGAGGGACAGACCTAGGAAGAACCACAGCGGAGGCGGACAGGAGGCTTCTGGCAGCAAAGGCTTTTTTTTTTTTTCTAGACCAAGCTGGTTACACACCCCTGCCCCTCCTCATAAGAGCAGCCCTCAAAGGAGGCTCTTGGAGACCAGAGCTGGACCACAGAAAGTCAGTAGCGTGGGTTTGAGATGTCCGTGACAATGTCCCCGAGGACAATCTTCTCCCACTGCGACAGCTGCGCCACCAAGTTCCGACTGAGACACATGTTGTTCTGGCACTTCAAGACATAGTCCCAGGACCTCTGTGAAGGCAGGGAGGGAAAGCAGATGTCAAGGTAGATCAGAGCCAACTGGGGCAGGGTGACAGGGACAGAAGGTCAGCAAAGTGGCTGAGGGGCTGGACACTGAAGCAGCAGGTCCCGGAACTGCCAGAAAGACAAAAAGTCAAAGGCAGCTTCTGTGTATTCTCACTTCTGTGTGGAGGGTGGGGGAGTACTGGGTGTGCCTCTGAGTACTAGGTGCACTGTCATGTGGGTGCAGAAGGACTGAGCTCTGGTCCTTCTGCACCCACAAAGACAGAGCAGAAGCATCTGGAGTCTCCCCCTGTAACAGGGCAGCAGTGCTTCTCTGCACCTGTCAGCTCGTCTCACACAGGCTGCTACTCTGTGGTTATGCGCAGACCACTGTGCAGCACACAGACACTACATTTGGTTTATCTGTTCACCTGAGTTCCTACTACAAAATGAAGTGGGGGTGGAGGGTACATCCATATATATGCATGTTGCCATGTGCAAAGACCAGGGTTCAAGCCCCTGGTGCCCTGCTGTGGAGGCAGGGGACTTCACAGGTGGTGGAGCAGTGCTACAAGTGTCTCTGTCCACCCTGTTTCTCTCTGGCAAAAAAACAAAGAAAAAAGGGGGAAAACAGCCTCTAGGAATAGTGACATCATGCAGGCATGGAGGCCCAGAGAGAATCCTGGTGGCAAAATAACAGTAATAATAAAATAAAGAAATCATGGCCAGGTGGTGGTGCACCTGGTTGAGTGAACATGTTATAATGTGCAAGGACCCGGGTTTAAACTGCCAGCCTCCACCTGCAGAGGGAAAGCTTTGCAAGTGATGAAGCAGTGCTGCAGGTGTCTGTCTATCTCTCTCCCTATTACCTCCTTCCCTCTCAATCTCAGGCTGCCTCCATCCAATAAATAAAGATACTAATTAAAATAAAGAAGTCGTGGTGATTACAGTACAGGGGGACTAAGGTTAATGACCCTGCACATATACACAGCTGTAACCCAGGAGCATGCTGGGCCAACATCCAGGGTCACTAGCAGTGGGGTCTGGTTAGGCAACCTCCCCCCCACATACACACTGGGGTTCAGGGGCTTCCTGGCAGAGGTCTCTTGAGTCCTGCTCTTCTCAAAGGTAAAGGAGGATTTTTTTAAAAAAAGATTTGTTTATTTGAGAGAGAAAGGTGAGAAGGTTGGAAGAGAACCAGAGCATCACTGCCACATGCGATGGCAGGTTGGACCCAGAGGTCCCCTCCCTCCCTCCCAGGGCTAGCTCTGCCGCCTCCCCACTTCCTGAAGGGGACCAGGAGACACACACCTTCAAGGTCTGCTCCCTCGAGTGCATGAGGAAGGCCACCACAATGGCGCTGCTGCGGCTGATGCCCTGTGTGGAAAAGACCAGGATGACAGAGCCGAGCTCCAGGTGGATTTCTGTGGTAGGAAGGGGGAGGAGGGTGTCACGCATGGCAGGCCCTCTTCCCCAGGGTCTAGGTCCCCGTGGGATGGCCAGCTTTGGCAGGTCCCAGGCCAGCCATGTGCCAGCTCTGAGACCCTGTTTTGTCGCCGGCCAGTGGGAAGCCTGGGATTGGCTGATGGTCCCCTCTACCCAGCTCAGGCTTCCAGCCCCCAGAAGGTTTGCCTCCAGGTGATCTTCCTGGGTGGGAATGAGGGGCTGGATCCCCAAGGGCACCTGGATGCTGGCAGAGGCAGCACGGCCACGGCCTGGGGCCGTCACTCACTGGCCCTAGGGGCCTGGGCCTGTTATCCAAGCCACAGCACCCCCTCAGCAGGCGGGTGCGGCAGACTGCTTAGTCCAGGGGTGGCTTGAGCAACAGCCCCAGAGGCCAGGAGACAGCATGGTGGGGTGGAGGTGGGGATCCTTAGATCCTTAGCCAGCACACTCTGCGACAGGACCAGAGAGAAAAGATCTTTTCTATGGATGAGATAAGATCTTATCTTTGTGTGAAGTGAGGCCAGCCTTGCTAAGTATTGGTAGAAAAAGCACAGATGATGGACAGCTACAGAGGGCCAGCATATGTCAGATACCCCCTGCAGGGATCAGAGTGGGTCATAGGGCTCTGCCGCCCCTCAGGGGAACACTTGGGAAGTCTGAAGCTCAGCTCATCGAGGGGAGGGAGAGTCCAGTTCCTGAGCAGAGGAGGGTGTGTCTGGGCCAAAATTCCATTCTCGGCCCTGAGGGGGGAGGGGGACAAAGGAGCAAGTTGGTGTCAAGCCTGCAGTCCTGGCCAGGCCCTGGCTTTCCACAGAGATCTTGTTCCCTGGGGGTGACTGCAACCCCACCCCCCCTCCATGAGGTCAGCTGTACTCAGGAGGGAATGGTGGGCACTGGGCCTCCCTGTGGGGGAAGGGGATCACCAGGAAATCAGAGCTGGAAGGGGCCCCCCAGACTTCCTTCCATCTCACCCCTGCCCGTGGATCGGACAGGAGGACAGGATGAGAAAGTTCCCCCAGGTCCCACACCAGAGCAGGCCTACACTCCAATTTCATGGTGGGTGCAGGGAGGCCTGGTGGAGGTTATGGGGGGGACCATGATCCTTACCAAGGAAGTGACAGGCATGCCGCAGGAAGGGGAGGATGTTGGCTTCCGGGGAATCCTGTATCCGGATGTGCAGCAGTCTGTCAGCATCGCCTTCAAAACTAAATGGAAGAGATCTTTGTAGGACTTTCTACTAGTTCAGAGACATTCCCCTCTGTGGCTAGGCCACCCTGCACACACCTGAACATTCAGGTTAAAGGGGCTTCCCTCTAGCTTTACTTTGCTAAGAGGTTTTTTTTTTTTTTTTGCCTCCAGGGTTATTGCTGGGGCTCGGTGCCTGCACTAGAAATCCACTGCTCCTGTAGGCTATTTTTTCCCTTTTGTTGCCCTTGTTATTATTGTTGTTATTGATGTCCTAGATGGATAGGACAGAGAGAGGAGGGGAAGGGGGGGTGGAGGGCTGCGGGGGGTAGGAAGGTGGGTTGTTGGTGGTGGAGACAGACACCTGCAGACCTGTTCACCCCCTGTGAAGCGACTCCCCTGCAGGTGGGGAGCCAGGGGCTCAAACCAGGATCCTTACGCCAGTCCTTGCACTTTGCACCATGTGTGCTTAACCTGCTATGCTACCACCCAACTCCCCCCGCCTTTCTTCTTTTAAATGGAAGCATCTAAGGGTATAGATTTACCCTGTAAGCACAGGTTAGCTGCATTTCACAAGCTTTTTTTTTTTTTTTTTTTTTTTGCCTTTAGGGTTATCTCCGGGACTTGGTGCCAGCACTATGAATCCACTGCTCCTGGAGGCCATTTTTTTTTTTCCATTTTATTGGACAGGACAGAGTGAAATTGAGAAGGGAAGGGGGAGAAAAAAAGAGGGAGAATAAGATAGATACCTGCAGACCTGCTTCACTGCTCGTGAAGCAACCTCCCTGCAGGTAGAAAGCCAGAGCTCAAACCCGGATCCTTGAGCAGGTCCTTGTGCTTCATACTATGTGCAATTAACAGGGTGCACCACCTCCCGGCCCCAACGTCCTTCTTTCTTTTGGGCATGTTCAGCTCTGGCTTATGGTGGTGCTGGAACTTCAGAGCCTCAGGCAGGAATCTTTGCCTCACCACTAGGTGAGCTTCCCGACCCCCATTTCCCAAGTCCACAAATGTCGTATTTTCATTTCCATCCAGCTGAAGATACTTCATGGTTTCCACTGTGAGTGCTTTGATCCACAAGCTATTTAGAAGTTTAGTTCTGGGACCAGGCTGTGGTGCACTTGGCTAAGCACTCACATTACATTGCGCAAGGACCCGGGTTCAAGCCCCAGGTCCTGCAGGGGGAAAGCTTCTCGAGTGGTGAAACAGGGCTGCAGGTGTCTCTCTGTCTCTCTCCCTCTCTATCTCCCCCTCCTGTTCTCAATTTCTGTCTCTATCCAATAATAAATAATTTTTTAAAGAATTTATTTATTCACTAGAAAGGAGGGAGAGAAAGAATCAGGTATTGCTCTGGTACATATGCTGCCTGGGATTGAACTTGGGACCTCATGGTCAAGAATCCTGTGCTTTATCCACTGCGCCACCTTCTGGACCATATAAATTTTTTTTTAAATTTAGTTCTGAGTGTCTAGGGATTTTTAAGTTATATTTATTATTTTCGGTCTTTGAGGGGTTTTACCGCTCCAAGTTGACTTTTCAGGCAGGCAGAGATAAAGACAAAGAGAGACAGAGACAACACAGCACCAAAGCTTCATTGTAAGCAGTGGGGACTAGGCTTGAACCTGGGATGTGCACAGCACAGCGGGTCTACTATCCAGGGGCCTTATTTTGCCGCCCATCTGTATGTGTATGTGGATGATTTTTAGTTCTTAGTTCTTTTCATATGTGTTTTTTTATATTTATTTTACCTTTTGTTGCCCTTGTTGTAGTTACTGTTATTGATGTGGTTGTTGTTGGATAGGACAGAGAGAAATGAAGAGAGAAGGGGGAGAAAAAAAATAGACACCGGCAAATCTGCTTCACCGCCTGTGAAGTGACTCCCCTGTAGGTGGGGAGCCGGGGGCTCAAACCGGGAACCTTATGCCGGACCTTGCGCTTTGCACCACGTACACTTAACCCACTGTGCTACCACCCAACTCCCCTATATTTTTTAATATTTATTTATTTTCCCTTTTGTCGCCCTTGTAGTTATTATTGTTGGTAATGGTGTGGTTGTTGGATAGGACAGAAAGAAATGGAGAGAGGAGGGGAAGACAAAGACAGGGAGAGAGAAAGATACCTACAGACCTGCTTCACCACTTGTGAAGCAACTCCCCTGCAGGTGGGGAGCCAAGGGCTTGAACTGGGATCCTTATGCTGGTTCTTGCACTTCACACCACGTGCACTTAACCCACTGCACTATCACCCAACTCCCTCTTTTAATATACTTTATTATTTTCTTTTAATACCAGAGCAGTGCTCAGCTCTGGTTTGTAGTGGTGTGGGGAACTGAACCTGGGAATTGGGAGCCTCAGACATAAGAATCTCTTTTGCATAACCATTAGGATATCTACCCCCCACCCTTTTCTGTTAAGATTTTATTGGATAGACACAGAAATCAAGAGGGAAGGGGGGAGAGAGACAGAGACCATAAGGCAGTGCCAGGGACTGAACCTCCAACCTCTGGTGTCTTGGGCATGCAAGCTGGTCCTCTGGCAGTCTAAACTCTCCCCCAGCACTCCCAGTGGCTTGGGTAGCTTGAGTCCTTCAAGAAATGTGTTCACTTAATCTGAAATTTCTAAGCGTACTGGCAAAAAGTCTTCCCAACGACTTAAGCAGGCTGTTGCGATCACGGTAGAGTCACACACAGTTATAAGATACAGAGAACAGAGAGGGGCCGGGTGGTGGCACTGCACCTGATCGAGTGCACATAATACAATGTACAAGGAACCAGGTTTAAGACTCCAGGCCCCCCCTGCAGGGGGAAAGCTTTGCAAGTGGTAAAGCAGGGCTGCAGGTGTCTCTCTACTTCTCTCTCCCCTCTTGATATCTGGCTGTCTCTATCCAGTAAATAGAGATAATAAAAAAATATTCTCTAAAAAAAATAGGGGGCCAGGCATAGTGCAGTGGGTTAAGGGCACATGGCACAAAGCACAGGGACTAAAGTAAGGATCCCGGTTCGAGTCCCTGGCTCCCCACCTGCAGGTGTTATCACCAGTGGTGAAGCAGGTCTGCAGGTGTCTATCTTTCTCTCCCCCTCTATGTCTTTGCCTCCTCTTTCAATTTCTCTGTCATATCCAACAACAACAGCAATGGCAACAATAACATAAACACAAGGGCAACAACTGGGGCAAAATGGGAAAAAAAATGGCCTTTAGGAGCAGTGGATTTGTAGTACAGGCACCAAACCCCAAAGATAACCCGAGGCAAAAAAAAAAAATACAGAACAGACATGCCCGCTCCTTTCCACAGACCATGATTCCAAGCTACATCAGTTACTTTCTCCTTTTTTAAAAAAATATTTATTTATTTATTCCCTTTTTTGTTGTCCTTGTTTTATTGTTGTAGTTATTACTGTTGTCGTTGTTGTTGGATAGGACAGAGAGAAATGGAGAGAAGAGGGGAAGACAGAGAGGGGGAGAGAAAGACAGACACCTGCAGACCTGCTTCACTGCTTGTGAAGAGACTCCCCTGCAGGTGGGGAGCCAGGGCTCGAACTGGGATCTTTACAGCAGTCCTTGCGCTTTGCGCCACCTGTGCTTAACCCGCTAAGCTACAGCCCGACTCCCAGTTACTTTCTCCTTTAATCAATCCTGTTTTTAAACCAAGGAAGGAAAGTATTTCCTATTTAGTGACAGAATTATCTTCTTTAGTGATCTGATTCCTTCTAGAGATTCAGATTCCCACGTGGGATCCTTTTCCTTTTACAACACTCATGTCTTTTTTTTTTTTTTTCTTATTTATTCCCTTTTGTTGTCCTTTTTTGTTGTTGTAGTTATTGATGTCGTCGTTGGATAGGACAGAGAGAAATGGAGAGGAGGGGAAGACAGAGAGGGGGAGAGAAAGATAGACACCTGCAGACCTGCTTCACCACCTGCAAAGTGACTCCCCTGCAGGTGGGGAGCTCGAAGAGGATCCTTAAGCCGGTCCTTGTGCTTCATGCCACTTGCGCTTAACCCGCTGCGCTACCGCCCAGCCCTTTTTCTTGCCACCAGGGTTTTGCTGGGGCTTCATGGCACCTGAGTGATTCCACCATTCCTGACAGTGGTTTTTTGTTTGTTTGTTTGCTTGCTTCTAGGTTATCGCTGGGGCTCTGTGCCAGCACTACAGATTCACTGCTTCTGTGGCCATGTTTTCTATTTTACTGGGTAGAACAGAAATAAATTGAGAGAGGAGAGAGAGATAGAGGAGAGAGAAAGAGAGACACCTGCAGACCTGCTTGCTTCACTGCTCGTGAGGCACGCCCCCTGCAGGTGGGGAGCGAAGTTGGAACCTGGATCCTTTGGCGGGTCCTTGCACGCAGTACTATGTGTACTTAGCCTGGTGCACCACCAACCCCCCTTCTTTCTTTTCTCTTTTATTCAGCAGCAGGGAAGGGGAGAGAGGAGGGGAGGGGAGGGGAGAGATGCCATGGCACCCCCACTCCCTACTTCTCCTGAAGCTCTCTTTAAATGGTGCTCCTTTGTTGTGGCCAGAGGCTTGAACCCAAGTCCCTGCCCATGGTGAAGTGTCCTCTTGGCATTGACTTCTTCTAGCCTGTTTTTGTCTTCCCACTCTCCTGTCCTCACAGATCGTCTTTGCAGGTCACACCACCAGAAGCTGCCTCAATCTCATGGACATTCTGCGTAAGGGATTTCCTTACGTTGTCTTCTTCCCTGTTTCATTTTTGCAGAATTTCTACCACCACATCCTCAAGTCCTCTCCCTTCTCTTCTGCAGCATCTAGCCTGCTATTAATTCCATGGGGTTTCTCGTCTCAGCAGGAACTCCTAATACAAAAGTAACACCCATAGGAGCCAGGTGGTGGCGCACCTGGTTGACTGCACACATTACAATGTACAAGGACCCAGGTTCAAGCCCCCACCTGCAGGGGGGAAGCTTCACAGGTGGCGAAAAGGGCTGTAGGTATCTCTGTCTCTCTCCCTCTCTACCTCTCCTGCCCCCTCAATTTCTCTCTATCCAATAATAAATTTAATTTTAAATAATAATAGGGAGTCGGGTGGTAGCACAGCAGGTTAAGTGCAGGTGGCACAAAGTGCAACGACCTGCGTTTAAGGATCCTGGTTCAAGCCCCCGGCTCCTCATCTGCGGGGGAGTCGCTTCACAAGCAGTGAAGCAGGTCTGCAGGTGTCTATCTGTTGGGTAGTATGCCAGCTCCCCCTGGCTTCTGCTTAACCAAACACCGGTATGCCTGTATAGGTGTTGTTTTCGACGGGTTATGTTGTTTTCGCCAGGCTGGCTTCACGGGCGGGTAACAGACGATCAGGGACTCATGGTTGAGCTGTAGGCAGTATCTCTTTATTCATGCAGGACGCAGCGCAATCTAAGCCGAGCTGAGCTAAACTAAAGGTACTGTAAAACTCACAATGCTGTCTTTATATATACTTGCGAAGTAGGGTGGAAACAAAGAGGAGGCAGAGCAGGCGAGAATCCTATCACTGAACCACAAATGCCCTGGAGGGAGGGTGGAACTTGTTAACAGTGGTTATATAAATAGAATGAAGTGGTTATGTAAATAGAATAGTGTTAAGCAGGGGGGATTTAAACCAAATGAAACAGAAAGGGTCTCATGCATACCAACATATAGGGACTGGTTTGATCCCATTCAAAGCGGTCTATTTACATAAATCACTTTTACATTTACATAAAGCACCACACTCCCTCCAGGGCATTAGTGGTTCAGTGGTAGAATTCTCGCCTGCTCCGCCCCCTCTCCTTGTCACACCCTGATTTTCACCAGTCACTTTTCTCTCCACCCTCTCTACATCACATCCTGTTTACACCCTACTTGGAAAGTATATAAGAACAACATTGTTCGTTTTGGTAGTCGTAAGTTGAAGTTGTAGTGTTAGGTTTAGCTTAGCTTGGCTTAGATTGTGCTGCGTCCTGCATGAATAAAGAGATACTGCTTACAACCCAGCCATGAGTCCCGGGTCGTCTGTCTCCTCTCGCGAAGCCATACCGACATAATGGCGCCCAACGTGGGGCTGACATAATGGCGCCCGAACAAGGACTGACATCTATCTTTCTCTGCCCCTCTCTATCTTCCCCTCCTCTCTTGATTTCTCTCTGTCCTATCCAACAACAACAACATCAATAACAACAATAATAACTACAACAATAAAAGAAAACAAGGGCAACAAAAGGGAATAAAGAAAATTTAAAAAAGAAGAAGAAGAAGAAGAGGAGGAGGAGGAGGAGGAGGAGGAAGAACCACCCAGTCCTGACTTCACCTCTATAGATTCTCTTCCTTTCCCAGACACTGGCACTTCTCTCCACGGCTTTGGCTGCTCTTTGGGCCAGAAGGCAGAAGCCATGTTTATACTTGATCTTGCCTTTTCTTCTTCTTTAAATTCTGATACACGTGCTGCCAGGCATTGAACTCAGGACTTCATGTTTGAGACTTCAATGTTTTATCCACTGCGCCACCTCCTGGACCACTTACCTTTTCTTCTTACTAAAAGGTCAACCTGAAGCACTGAGTTCTAGGTCAGCTCAACCAAGTTTTCTACATGAAAATAGTCAGTTATCTACTTACACAGACACGTACTTTACTTTTTTAAAAAATATATGTATTTATTTTGCCTCCAGGGTTATCTCTGGGGCTCGGTGCCTGCACTACGAATCCAGTGCTCCCAGAGTCCATTTTTCCTCTTTTGTTGCCTTGTTTTTTTATTGTTGTTGTTATTGTTGTCCTTGCTGTTGTTGTTGGATAAGACAGAGAGAAATGGAGAGAGGAGGGGAAGACAGAGAGGGGGAGAGAAAGACAGACACCTGCAGACCTGCTTCACCACTCATGGTAACACCTGCAGGTGGGGAGCTGGGAGCTTGAACAGGGATCCTTTTGCCAGTCTTTGCACTTCTCGCCATGTGCACTTAACCCGCTGCGCTACCGCCCAGCCCCTGCACTTTACTTTTTGACTGTGATCCTTCTGAATCTGTAGATTCCTTGGCAGAGGACAGATATGATCACAATGTAAGGTTTCCTACCCCTGAAAATCTGTCCCATTATTTCTTTAATTTTTTAATATTTATTTATTTTCCCTTTTGTCACCCATGTTTTTCATTGTTGTTGTAGTTATTATTGTTGGTGTTATTGATGTTGTCATTGTTGGACAGGACAGAGAAATGGAAAGGAGGGGAAGACAGAGATGGGGAGAGAAAGAGAGACACCTGCAGACCTGCTTCACCACCTGTGAAGCAACCCCCCTGCAGGTGGGGAGCCAGGGGCTCGAACCGGGAACCTTATGCCGGTCCTTGCACTTTGTACCATGTGTGCTTAACCTGCTGTGCTACTGCCCGACTCCCATCATTTCTATCTTCCTTTATCTCCCTCCTTAAAATTGTACTTTTTTTTATTTTAAAAAGACCCTGCACATACCTTGTTCTTTGGGGTCCTGGAGATTCTCGACATCTTTCTTTCTTTATTTTGGACAGAGAAATTGAGAGGGGAGGGGAAGATTAACAGGAAGAGAGAAAGGGAGCAGAGAGACACCTGCAGCCCTGTTTTACCACTTGTGAAGCTTCCCCCTGCAGGTGGGGGCTTGAACCTGGGTCCTTGCATATTGTAATGTGTGCAACTAGGTATGCCAACACTGGGACCCTTCCTGTGTATTCTTCCCCACCCCCCTTTTTTTTTTTAACCAGAGCACTTTTTTTTAATCAGCTCTGTCTTATGGTGGTGCCAGGTGCCAGGGATTGAATTTGGGACTTTGGAGCCTCAGGCATGAGAGTCTCTTTGCAGAATCATTATGCTATCCATATCCGCCCTTGTATCTTTTCTCTTGTTGTATCTTCTGTTTATACATCAATTAAAAAATATACTGATTTTTTATATGATGTTGAATTTTGGTTGTTACCAGAATCCTTACCAAATTTTTGTGTGATTTCTATAAACTCTTCCTGAGCTGTGTCAGAAACTGGAAGATGAGGGCAAAATAGATCCGGGACACAGCTGGGTGGACACAGGCTAACAAGCAAGGCTAGAAAGAACTTTCTTGCTCCTTGAACAGTAGTGTTATGAGTCTGTGTGCATGTCCGTCAGACCAGAACACAGCTGAAGCCCAGAGGTTATAGACTGGATGTGTGGACCTCCCCAAGTCCCCAAGTGCACACGTTGAAACCTAGCCCCCAAAGTGACAGTAGCTGAGGATGTGGCCTAAGGGGGGTGATTATTAGGTCATGGGGGAGGAGCCTTCATCAGTATTAGAATCCCTTATAAAGGAGACCTTAGGTGGTCCAGGAGGTGGCACAGTGGATAATGTGTTGTACTCTCAACTATGAAGTCCTGAGTTCAATCCCCAGTAGCACATGTACCAGAGTGATGTCTGGTTCTTTCTCTCTCTCCTATCCCTCTCATTAATAAATAAATAAAATATTTTTTAAAAGAGACCTTAGGGGCTGTGTGGCGGTGCGCCTGGTAGAGCACAAACATTAGCACGCTGGGGGGAAGCTTCATGAGTGGTGGAGCAGTGCTGCAGCTCTCTCTCTCCCCACTGCTGTCTCACCTCTTCCAGAGTGACAAGACAGTTGTCAACAATTCAGAGAGCAAGCTTTCCCCCAGACACCAGGTCTGCCAGAACCCTGATCTCAGACTTGCCAGACTCCACACCCCCGAGGAAGAAGGGTCTACTGTTTCCGAAGCCACCGGTCAGCTGTGTTCCATGACTACTGCCTGGAAGGACTAAGAGGAGTCATTTCTCAGAAGGCCTGAGATGGGCAAAGCCATCTAGAACAAGAGGCCATCATGTTTAGATGGTAGAAAGAATGGATTTTAGGACAGGGGTAGATAGCATAATGGTTCTGCAGAGACTCTCAAGTTGAGGCTCTAATACCCCAGGTTCAATCCCCCACACCACCATTAGCCAGAGTTGAGCAGTGCTCAAAATAAAAAGAATGGCTTTTGGAGTGGTCTGGGAGGTGGCACAGTAGCTAAGGCACTAGACTCTCAAGCATGAGGTCCTGAGTTCAATCCCTGGCAGCACATGTACGTACCAGAGTAATGTCTGGTTCTTTCTCTCTCTCCTCCTATCTGTGTCATTAGTAAATAAAATCTTTTTTAAAAAGGGGGGGGGGGGTCGGGCAGTAGTGTAGCAGATTAAGCGCACATGGCACAAAGCACTACGACCGGCTTAAGGATCCCAGTTGGAGCCCCCGGCTCCCCACCTGCAGGGAAGTAAGTCGCTTCACAGGCAGTGAAGCAGGCCTGTAGGTATCTATCTTTCTCTCCTCCTCTCTGTCTTCCCCTTCTCTCTCCATTTCCCTCTGTCCTATCCAACAACAAACAACATCAACAACAATAACCACAGCAAGACTACAACAACAAGGGCAACACAAGGGGAAAAAAAAATGGCCTCCAGGAGCAGTGGATTCTTGGTGCTGGCAAGGAGCCCCAGCAATAACCCTGGATGCAAAAAAAAAAAAGAATGCCTTTTGGAAAACAAAGGCGAGTCTAGGGGTGGGGAGAAGCCCTGCTCCAGCCCTTACTCGCCTCCAAGCGTCTTCTCAGCTGCGTGTAGGCAGGGCACTGGGAGTCCTGCAGGAACAAGTGACAAGTTGGGAAAAAGAGATGGGTGGGAACTGTACTTACAATGGCCCTGTCTCCATGCAGACGTTGACATGCGCTTTGATTTTCAGGTTTTTCTGCACTTTGGGGTCACAGGCTTGCTTGAAATCGCCCATGTAGATCTTGCCAGGTACTATCTCAACAGGGTAGGGCATGAATGCATCCAGTTCCTGAAGCAAAAGAGAAGGGAAGGCTGCCACACATAGCAGGGAAGCTCTTCCTGGTTCGTCCTGATTAATATTCTCAGCAAGACATGGGCTTGGGGGCTTTTTTTGCTTCCTTATCTTTTGAAATATGGCTAAGCAAACAAGTTTAGAAAGACCACCTGGCCCCCGGCTCCCCACCTGCAGGGGAGTCGCTTCACAGGTAGTGAAGCAGGTCTGCAGGTGTCTGTCTTTCTCTCCCTGTCTCTCTCTGTCTTCCCCTCTCTCTCCATTTCTCTCTGTCCTATCTAACAGTGATAACATCAATAACAATAACTACAACAACAATGAAAAACAACAAGGATAACAAAAGAGAAAATAAAAATATAAAAAAATATTTAAAAAAAAAAAAAAGAAAGAAAGACCACCTGGGACAGAAAGACTGAAAGCTAGGCATGCAGTCAGCCACAAGGGGATGAGACAGGAGGCTGCCATTAGCACCACTGCACACGGACTGAACTCGAACCCTCCCTCCTGGGCATGTCTGCATCAGCCAAGAACACAGATACCAAACTCCAAAGCCTCAAAGCCCAGAACTACAGGAAACCAAGGCGTGTCCAGCAGGCAGCAGAAAGGTGGCAGGCAGAACCCTTCTTTATGGATAAAGATGCGTTTATGGAGGGTACGGGCAGGTGGCTCACACGATGCCCTGCAGGAAGACCTGGTTTCAGCTTCTGGTCACCACTGGCAGTGCATATGGGGAAGGGGAAGCTTCACAAGTATTGGAGCAGTGCTGTGGTGTCTTTCTGCAGCCCCAGTGCACTACCACCTGGCCCCCAACAAGAATGGATTTTATGAGGGCCGGGTGGTAGTGCAGCAGGTTAAGCACACATGGCGTGAAGTGTAAGGACTGGCTCAAGGATCCCAGTTTGAAACCCCGGCTCCCCACCTGCAGGAGGGTCACTTCACAAGTGGTGAAGCAGGTCTGCAGGTGTCTGTCTTTCTCTCCCTCTCTCTGTCTTCCCCTCTTTTCTACATTTCTCTCTGTCCTATCCAACAACGACAGTAATGACAATAACAACAACAACAAAGGCAACAACTAGGGAATAAAAAAGGAAAAAATGGCCTCCGGGAGCAGTGGACTCATAGTGCAGGCACTGAGCCCCGGCAATAACCCTGGAGGCAAAAAAAAAAAAAAAGGAATGGATTTTATAAGGTTATAAAGAGAGCTGTCAAGAGAGCACTTTTTTAATTTAATTTTTTAATATTTATTTCCTTTTGTTGCCCTTGTTGTTTTATTGTTGTAGTTATTATTGTTGCTGTTATTGATGCTGTTGTTGTTGGATAGGAGAGAGAACTCGAGAGAGGAGGGGAAGACAGAGAGGGGGAGAGAAAGATAGACACCTGCAGACCTGCTTCACCACCTGTGAAGCGACCACCCTGCAGGTGGGGAGCCGGGGTTTCAAACTGGATCCTTAAGCCAGTCCTTGTGCTTTGTGCCATGTGCGCTTAACCCACTTTGCCACCATCCAAGTCCCAAGAAAGTACTTTTGAAATGTCCTCACTAGACAAAAGCACACACACACAGGGCAGTGACAGGGCATTTACTCTACTGTGCTAACCGTTTGGCACCAAGCTGTGAAGATACTCAACTTCCACTTAACATGTGTCCATGATGTCTCTCTTTTTTTTTAAGTGTTCTTTTTTTTTCTTTTGTTATTATCATTATTTACCATTGGATAGAGGCAGACAGAAATCGAGAGGGAAAGGGGAGACAGAGAGACACCTGCAGTCCTGCTTCACCACATGTGAATCTTTCTCCCTGCAGGTGCAGGGGCTCGAACCCAGGCCCTTGTGCACCGTAACATGTGTGCTCAGCCAAGTACATCACTGCCCTGCCCCTTTGTGGTATCTTGATAAAGCCAGGAACAGAAGATACAAAAGGGGGGTCAGGTGGTGGCACAGTGGGTTAAGCGCATATGACACAAAGCGCAAGGATCCCGGTTTGAGCCCCCAGCTCCCCACCTGCAGGGGGGTTGCTTCACAGGTGGTGAAGCAGGTCTGTAGATTTTTATCTTTCCTTCTCTGTCTTCCCCTCCTCTCTCCATTTCTCTCTGTCCTATCCAACAACAATAGCAATAACAATAATAATATCCACAGCAATGATAAAACAGCAAGGGCAACAAAAAGGAAAAAATAGCCTCCAGGAGAAGTGGACTTGTGGTGCAGGCACGCACAGAGCCCCAGCAATAACCCTGGAGGCAAAAAAAAAAAGTCACAAAAGCTTCTTGTTCCAGGAGGTGATTAATAGATGTCAAACAAGACTTGGGGGCGGGGGGGAGGGGGGGAATAGTGTTGTCAAATTCTAAAACTGATTTTTTATTTTTGTAAGCTAGTTGAGACACCACCAAACACACTGATGGTCCAGGCCCTGCAGCTCTAATGCTGGTGCTAAAACGCTGTGTGTGAACCCTGGCACAGTGCCCAGCCTCAGAAGTCCTAGCAGAGGGCAGAGGCAAAGCCCAGCCAGCCCTCAAGTCCAAGAGAGAGACCCAGATTGTTCTCAAGGCCGGCAGGCTTGGCATATGCGGGCTCAGCCAGAGGCAAGCGAAACCCTCCCAGTTTCTCTGGGAAAATCTCAGCACGAGCCCATCACAGGTCTCAGGATTCTTTTCCCGCTACCTCCCAGCCTGAAAGGGGCTTCCTGGTCTGCCCGTGCAGGGGAAGAGGGTGCGGCGGCGACTGAGATGTGCTGTTCTGTAGAAAACAAATGTCTGTTCATGCCAGGAAACACAATGTGGACAGTCACCAAAAAAGGAAAAATTCAAAGAGGGAGGTTGTGGTGAGTTGTCAGTTATCGATCTGCAGACAAAGGGGGTGCAGGGTAGGATGGGGAGGCTGTGCAGCTGCTGAGCTGAAACTCAAAGTGGGGGTGCTATGGGAGAGGAGAGGCTGTCATGAAGAGCCTGGTGTGTGTATGACCTCAGACAAAGACACACCTCCTTCAGCTTTTCACACAGTCGGGCTGGAGCCAGAGCAGTGGGAGGGGCTGCAGAGGGTGTCAGGGTCCCCCTCCCCCCATCAGTCCCTTGCAGCTCTTCTGGGATTCAGGTGATGCAGAGCGGGTATAGTGAGGGGTGTCACAGGTTGCCAGAGGAGGGAACAGGGGTGTGTGTGTGGTGGGGGGGACGAGTGCTACTGCCAAAGAGACTCAGTTCACTCTCCCTGAAGGGTCCTCAGAAGCAGACAGGCCCCAAGAAGGCCAGCTGTGAAGGTCACAGTGGCACACAGAGCAGGAGGGACCAGGGGACAGGGCAATACATCACCATGACAGGCAGGCAGTCAGTCACTTGAGACAGGCTCCAGGGACCCCTTACCACAGGGCCTGGGTCCAGAAAGGGTGAGGGTTCTGTAAAAGGCAGTAGCCTTGAAATTTTCTTTTTATGCAGTTGTTTGTTAAGTGTTTTTAGTATGAGTTGCTTGTAGTATGAGGTGGAAAATTCTTTGCCCCTTCCCCTTGAATAAACAGGACCTTATCAGTGAAGGCCACCCATTGTTCGAAGGACCCTACATGGGGACAAGCCTTATCAGGACCTTTGAACAGACTTTGTGGTATGCTGCCCACCGGATGGGTGGTCATAGCCGATGGCAGGAGGATGTGCCTGGTTGAATTCTATTGGTTGTGTGATCTTACTATATTTGAAACTAGCCCGCGCTTTGCTTTGAATGGATCATGCTTTTGCTAAGTTTGAAATGATTAGATCTTGTGTTTGCTATAGCCTGTTATTAGATGTAGGTTGATAAGGTGATGTGCTCCCCCTCCCTGAGTGTAGTCTGAATTCCTATAAATTGTATGGTTTGAGCCCTGTTCGGGGTCGAGTTTGGTAGACTAACACCAGTCACCATCTCGGCCCGGATTGCAATTCGTCAATAAACATCTTTGCTTCCTTACAGTGGATGGTGGTTTGATTTATGCTCGCTAACAGGTTCTTGGGGAGCTCTCTCTTTCTCCCTCCCAACCCCCCCTCTTTCTCCCAGCCCTCAGCAAACCCATTCTCCGAGTTCTGGGGCATCGGAAGAAGGCAGCTCTGCTTTAGATGGGTAACTGGAAGGTTAAGCCCCCAGAGTGTGCACTGGGCTGATGGTTCCTACTCCCTTCTGAACATTTCTCTCAAGAGAGAACTGGGCTAAGAAGCCACCAATCTATCACTCACCCATCAGCAAATTTCACCAACTAAAGGTCACTGAGCTTCGTCTAGACCCCAACTTGAGCCACCCCCCCCCCACTACTCTGCAGGGAACTCCAGGCCTGGTGCCACTGGGCCTGTACAAACCTCCCCATGCATTGCTAAGAACATAAGTACTCGTAGTTGAATTTTGATTTGTTGTTGTTGTCACGGGGGCTTCACTGCTCTAAGCTGGCTTTTTCAGACAGAGAGGGAGAAGGAAAGACATCACAGTACTGCTTCCGGAGACCAGGCTCAAACCCAAGTCGTGTGTCCAAGGTGAGCTATCCCACAGGCCCAGGACTCATATTTTTTGAAAGTATTATCCCAGCACCATCATACACACCCCTACCCCCCTCAATCCTGCACATTTTGGTTAATAATGTGACTTGGAGTTTCCCCTCACCAACAGTGACCCAAGAGGCAGCTCAGGGCAGAGGGCCTCTCACAAGCGCACATTCACACGCACACACAGGGGCCCCACCTCCTGGCATGACCCCACCCTGGTGTCTCAAAGAAGAAATGGCTTTCCTGCCCCTCTTGTATGTTCAGGGCTCAGCCAACGCTTATTCTCAACATTGAGCACAGCCACTCACCTTGAATCCAGAGGCTGGTCTGTGTTTGACTCCCCGCTCACCCCCACCCCAGGATGCCTACCCCCTTGGGCCACCGTGTACACAGCACCCTGGCTTTGCCCAGATATGACCCTCATAAATACATCACGTCGCCCTGAGCTGACTCCCCAGGCCTCTTCCCTCGCTGCCATCTTGCCTACACCAGCTGCCTCCTTCCAAGGGCCCAGCCCACGGGCTGCCCTGCGTACCTGTGGCATCCAGATCACCTTCTGTGTACGGAGGAAGTGGTACATGGCCGAGAAGCGCTGGTATCCCCCTTTCAGGATCTGGACTGGGTGGCGAGTGAGGTGGCTCAGGCTCCTGCCACACTGAACAGCATCTCCGAATGCCAAGTCTGTGTGTGGGGACCAAAGGGGTGAGTGTCCCCTGTGAGGTCACCAGTGTTGAGACAACAGCTGGTCCATCCTCAGGAGAACAAATCGAGGCAGCAGGCAGTCTCCTAATCAGACTTCGCTGTTGGTCTTGTCATGGGGGCTTCACCACTTTTTCAGATGGGGGGGGCAGAAACCACCACACCGAAGTGTCCCCCGAGGCAGGGGGTGGGGGCAGGTGTTGGGTTTGAACCTGGGTCGTCCTCGGCAAAAACGACCACACTATGTGGCAGCCCCTACCATTCAAATTTGTAGAGCAAAGGGAGTCAGGCATTAGCGCAGCGGATTAAGCGCAGGTGGTGCAAAGTGCAAGGACCGGTGTTAAGGACCCCGGTTCAAGCCCCCGGCTCTCCACCTGCAGGGGGGGTCACTTCACAGGTGGTAAAGCAGGTCTGCAGGTGTCTCTCCTTCTCTCTGTAAAGCAGGTCTGCTGGTGTCTTTCTGTCCTCCTCTCTGTCTTCCTCTCCTCTCTCAGTTTCTCTCTGTCCTATCCAACAACAGTAACAGCAATAACAACAACAACAAGGGCAACAAAATGGGAAAAAATGGCCTCCAGGAGCAGTCGATTTGTAGTGCAGGCAACAAACCCCAGTGATAACCCTGGAGGTGAAAGAAATTGTAGAGCAGAAGAGAGAGCTTATGGGACAGAGGAGAGAGCTCAGCACTGGGTGTAACACCTGCCTGGCTGTGCGTACAGCCCAGGTTTGAGCCCCAGCACCACATGGAAGGCGCTGTGACATCTCTCCCTCTCTGCCTTCTCTAGATGAATGAAAAAGCAACTCAAACTGTCAGGATCACACAGGCATGAGATGAGACCTGGAGTCTGCCCCAGAAAACCCAAGAAGAAAGGAAAAAGGAGTGGTCTGGGAGGTGGCACAGTGGCTAAGGCACTGGACTCTCAAGCATGAGGTCCTAAATTCAATCCCTGGCAGCACATGTACCAGAGTGATATCTGGTTCTTTCTCTCTCTCCTATCATTTCTCATGAATCAATAAATAAGATAAAAAAAGAAAGAAAGAAAGGAGGGGGGTCAACCGGTAGTGCAGCGGGTTAAGCGCACACCGGCCTGAAGTGCAGGGACCGGCATAAGGATCCCAGTTCAAGCACCTGGCTCCCCACCTGCAGGGGAGTCGGCTTCACAAGCAGTGAGGCAGGTCTGCAGGTGTCTATCTTTCTCCCCCCCGTCTTCCCCTCCTCTCTGGATTTCTCTCTGTCCTATCCAACAACAATAATAACAACACCGATAGACAACAAGGGCAATAAAGGGGAAAAATAGCCTCCAGAAGCAGTGGATTCATAGTGCCAGCACAAGCCCCAGCGATAGTCCTGGAGGCAAAAAAGGCGGAGAAAAAGAAACCTGCCGCCAAGTAAGTGGGTCTGCAGAAGACTCTGGGGCTCTCTCCATGTTGCCGAGACGATGAGGGGACATGAAGGAAATGTCACATTTGTTATTGCTATGTATTATCACACGTATGTCATATGCCACATGGAATACAAGTCGCACCACCAAGGAACAGTGGGCAGAGCACAGGACTTAGAAGCAGGAGGTCCTGAGTTCTCCCCCAGCATCACACATGCCAGACTGATGCTCTGCTTCTCTCTCATTAAAAAACTGTTTGTTGGGAGTCGGGCGGTAGCGCAGAGGGTTAAGCGCAAGTGGCGCAAAGCACAGGGACTGGTATAAAGATCCTGGTTCAAGCCCCTGGCTCCCCACCTGCAGGGGGGTCACTTCACAAGCAGTGAAGCAGGTCTGCAGGTGTCTATCTTTCTCTCCTCATGTCTGTCTTCCCCTCCTCTCTCTATTTCTCTCTGTCCTATCCAACAACAACATCAATAACAACAATAATAACTACAACAATAAAACAACAAGGGCAACAAAAGGGGATAAAATATTTTTTTTTTTAATTGTTTACTGTGGTCCGGGAGGTGGCTCAGTGGCGAAGGCACTAGACTCTCAAGCATGAGGTCCTGAGTTCAATCCCCAGCAGCACATGTACCAGAGTGATGGCTGGTTCTTTCTGTCCTCCTTTCTCATGAATAAATAAGTTATTTTTAAAAAATTGTTTTGCCTCCAGGGTTATCTCTGGGGTTCAATGCCTGCACTATGAATCCACTGCTCCTGGAGGCCATTTTCTCCATGTTGTTATTGTTATTGATGTTGGATAGGACAGAGAGAAATGGAGAGAGGAGGGGAAGACAGAGAAGGAAAGAGAAAGACCTGCAGACCTGCCTCACCGCTTATGAAGCAACTCCCCTGCAGGTGGGGAGCCCCGGCTTGAATCGGGATCCTTGCGCTTTGCACCATGTGCGCTTAACCCAGTGTGCTACCACCCAGTGTGTCTGCACTTTCTGGTTGCTGTAAACATTTGTGGGAATAGCCTTGGGTGTGTTTTCATCTCTCTTGGACATATATGTAGAACTCTAGCGGCTAGACCAGCTGGTAACTCTTTAAGGACACACCAGGCCACTCCCACTGCCTCTGCACCATGTGACTTCCCCACCAGCGGTGGACATGGGCTGAAGCACATCCCTGCAACACTTCTCGTTGTCTTTTTTTTTCCCCTTCTTTTATTTAAATTATGGCCATCCTAGTGCCTGTGAAGTAATATCTTGCTGTGACCAGGGCATCAACTTGGCCCCATGTGTACTTGTGATGTTGCGTACCAGAAGCTTGCATCACTAAGGCGTAGCCAGGATATCCTGAGGTCAGGAGCTGACTCCAAAGTGACTCTGCACCGCTGACTCTGATGGGCCAGCTGGAAGGACAAAGGACTCAAGAGTCCACGCTGAACCCTGTCCAGGGAGAAAAGCCCGAATCCTCACACTGAGGACACAGCAGCCTGAGACCCATCTGGCCAGACTGCATTTGGTAAAGAGCCAAAAGCTAGTGGCCTGGCCAGGAGAGACCCAGCAGCTGGCCGAGTGTAGCCAAGTCCCACCCCAGAGGGCCTGGCTCAGGGGCCTGAGGGGTCAGCCAGGGTCTCCTGGCACTGTCAGCCTGTTCTTGAGCAAGAGACAGAGGCCCTGGGGACTTGGGGAGGGCAGCCCAGGACACTCCACTGCTGCCTTTGCACCAGACAGCTGTTGCCCCGACGACATCACAAGACCCACTGGAGGCTAATTCAGATTTGGGGAGCCATGGAGTCAAGGCTGGGGGCCGGCAGGCTGCCAGGGGACAACTAGAGACTCTGGGAGAACATCCCAGGCACTGGGCTATTCAAAGATGGAAGAGGACTGCTTTCTGAATGTTTCTTGAAAACATTAACTCTGCTTCTTTTCACTCTCTCGTTCTCTTAAGGTCTCCCCTTGGTATAAAATTCCTCACAGGGCAGGGGTAGATAGCATAATGGTTATGCAAACAGACTCTCATGCCTGAGGCTTCAAAGTCCTAGGTCCAATCCCTCTTACCACCATAAGTCAGAGCTGAGCAGTGCTCTGATAAAAAGAAAGAAAAAGAAAAGAAAAAAGTAAATTCCTCACACATTAAATCAAGATATCTACTGCTTTTTTTTTTATTTTATTTTATTGATTATTTTTATTTTCTAACCAGAGCAGTGTTCAGTTCTGGCTTATGGTGGTGTGGGGGATTGAACCTGGGACTTTGGAGCCTCAGGCATGAGAGTCTGTTTGCATAAAAATTATGCTATCTACCCTCCACCCTACCTACTGCTTTCTTAGGGTGGGAGGGGAGAGGAGACACTCCCCAGAACAAGGGAATCTCACCTCATCTGTAATTCCAAGTAATTTTAGGGTCCTTAGCCAGATGATTGTCTTCAAAGTCAGGCTTTGTTGAGGCGGGAGAGTCCCCCAGTTCCCTTCACAGTTGCTCTGAAATGACTGGCCCAGGGACCCCTACCCCACCATGGTCTACCTGGCTTGGGAGGTTCTAACCCACATGCTGCAAGGAAGGGTGACAACATGAAAGCAATGACCTCAGAGGCCAAGACAAGGGAGGGGTAGGCAGGGTCCAAGCTTATGAGGCTGAGCAACCAGGGTGGAGGGACACAGCTAGTCAGAGGCCCATGGCCAGTCGCTCTAGGAGCTGCGGACTCAGAGGAAGAAAGGGCTCCAGGGACAATCACCTGCTTCCCTGGACGTCACCACTGCTCCCTACACACCCAGCTTTCCTGGAGGGGAAAGGAGATGGGTGTGCAACAGTGGGCTGGAACAGGGGATAACAGGAGACATCATGAAAGGAAGGGCCCCTTACCTACGAGATAGAACGTCTCGAAAGGGGCCAGATTTTGGTATTTTTAATACATATTTATTTAATTTGATAGGACAGTGAGAAATTGAGAGGGGAGGGGAAGCTAGGAAGGAGGGAGGGATGGAGAGAAAGAGAGAGAGACAGATCTGGACTACTGCTTCACCACTCGTGAAGCTTCCCGCTGCAGGTGGGCACTGGGGGCTTGAACCTGGTTCTTTGTATATCGTAAACAAAAAGCACAACACCAGATTTAAAAGGGGGAAGTGGGTGGTCTGGGAGGTGGCACGGTGATAAAGCTTTGGACTTTCAAGCACAAGGTCCTGAGTTCAATCCCCGGCTGCACATGTGCCAGAGTGATGTCTGGTTCTTTCTCTCTCTCCTCCTATCTTTTTTAATAAATGAAATCTTTTTAAAAAAAGGGGGGTGGGTGGGAGAGGCCGGGCAGTGGTGCAGAGGGTTAAGCGCACATGGCACAAAGTGCAAGGACCAGCTCAAGGATTCTGGTTCGAGCCCCTGGCTTCCCCCTGCAGGGGAGTCACTTTACAAGCGGTGAAGCAGGTCTGCAGGTATGTATCTTTCTCTCCCCATCTTCCTCTCTCTCGATTTCTCTCTGTCTTATCCAACAATAATGACAGCAATAAGAAAAACAATAACAACAACAATGATAAACAACAATGGCAACAAAAGGGAAACAATAGCTTCCAGGAGCAGTAGATTAATAGTACAGGCACCAGGCCCCAACAATAACCCTGGAGGGAAAAAAATATGAAAAAAAAAGGGGGGGAAGTGGCCTTGGATGGAGTGTGTGTCTGGGCTTATGTTGCTGCCTGTGGATGGGGTTTTCTGCCAAAGGAGCATGAGCTCCAGGAGAGGGAGGCCAGTTCCAGAAAGCAGAGGGGTCACTTGCATTGACGCCCATTCCAACCACAGTCGCAGCTGAAGGCTTGGGGAGGATTTTTCTGGCTAAGGCCCTCCTGGGAAGAGGCCTAGCACCACCCAGTGGCTGCTGATGAGAACGTCCCAGCCTGACAGCTACCCACACAAGGTGCCAGCAGCAGAGCCCCAGGGGCTACAGTGACATGAAGAGGCCTGCGGACCAGGGAGCTGTGGTGCACCGGGTTAAGCGGACAGTACAAAGGTTCCAGGCCCCAGCACCCCACCTGCAGGATGGTAGCTTCACAAGCTATGAAGCAGGTATGCAGGTATCTATCTTTCTCCCTATCTTCCCTTTCTCTTTCAATTTCTCTGTTGTATCAAAAATAAATAAGTAAAATTTTTTTAAATATTTATTTTATTTATTCCCTTTTGTTGCCCTTGTTGTTTTATTGTTGTAGTTATTATTGTTGTTGTCATTGTTGGATTAGGACAGAGAGAAATGGAGAGAGGAGGGGAAGACAGAGAGGAGGAGAGAAAGACAGACACCTGCAGACCTGCTTCACCGCCTGTGAAGCAAATCCCCTGCAGGTGGGGAGCCGGGGTTCGAACCGGGATCCTTATGCCGGTCCTTGTGCTTTGCGCCACCTGCGCTTAACCCGCTGCGCTACAGCCAAACTCCCAATAAGTAAATTTTTAAAAAGGCCACATAAGCAGTGGATTTGTAGTGCAGGTACCAAGCCCCAACTACAACAAAAAAAAAAAGGCCAGGGACCAAGGACCAGGCACATGATGGAAGGTTGTGTGACAGGAGGGCTGAGCTCAGGGGGCCTGAACCGTCAGTCCAAAACCAGGGAGTGAGAAAGAATGAGAGGAAGCCCAGTGAAGCAGAGCCAACATACAGTCTTTAAGCTCTGGCTCAGGGCTCAAGGGGCTCTGCTCTCCGCCATCCCCAGCCAGGCCTCGGGAGACCAGACAGATGGAGCCAGACTGCTGGGGTTTAACAGTTTAACGACAAGTTCTTTCTTGGGACTTCATGTCAAGTGTGCCCCTCACAGCCCTCCCCCGGGGTGTCTTCTAATGAGCAGAATGGAGAGATGTGACCATGAAGGAGTCCCTCTTCCTCTCTGGGGGCGGGAGGGAGTAGAGGAAAACAGTGGCCACATCCTGGGCCACCCAAGCAGGAGGGGCCTGTATGGAGGAAATGGGGCCTCCTGCCAGCATGAAACTTGGGCTGAAGGTTCCAGCCCGGCAAAGCTTCAGGTGGCGGTGGGTCTGGCTGACACCTTGAGTGAGCCTGAGGAGAAGCCCTGCAGCTCAGCTGCTCTTGAATCCTGGACCCACAGAAACTATGAAACTGAGCCAGTGAAACAGCTCCCTTGGGCAGCGAGTGAGTCTGAACTTGGCCCCCACTACATGCAAGGGAGTTCGCTGCTGTGGTCTCTTTCCATCGCTTTCTCTCTGGCTCTCCATTTGTTTGTCTCTATCTGGAAAAAGGGGGAGGGATGAAAGAGAAAGGAAGAAAGAAATGGAGGGAGGGAAAGGAAGAAAAGGAGAGAGGAAGGAAGGAAGGAAGGAAGGAAGGAAGGAAGGAAGGAAGGAAGGAAGGAAGGAAGGAAGAAACTATTTGCTGTGTGGGCTGCAGCATTTGGAGGTACTTTGTCAAGCAGGTATGGGACCCTGAGTGAGTCACCTCACCTTTCTAGGCCCCGATTTTCCCATCAGAAATGGGGACACTACCACGTTCTGTTCCTTTGAACAAAAGCACTTGGCTTCTCAAGGATATCTGTTGAAACAGTGGTGGAAGGAAGAGAGGTTCTCCACCCAGAGCCCAGCGTGAACATTCTGCTTGCCATCTGCCCCCCGCCCCCGCCAGCTCAGCTCTCCTGTCACACAATCCCCCGGCCTCTTCATGTTACCTTGTCACAGCTGGAGCTTAGGATCACCAGTGCAGGAAAACGATGGCGCATTCTGGCGACTCTGGTGACTTTGGATAACATGGCCCCTGTGTCTGAACCTAGAGCCTCATGGCTCGTCCCTGTACTCCACAGCAGGCTGATGCCACCTTATAAGGAACAAGATGCCCCAGGTACTCCCCCCATCCCCCACTTCTGAGCAGCACCCGGGAGGGCCGTCCTGCAGACCACAGTGCTGACCAAGTGGAGCCCGGGGTGCCTCCTGGCCTTACAAAGGCTGCTCTTGTCAAAGCCCACCTTGTCTGATGTTCTCCGCTCCTTCCTCCTCTCCCTCCTCCTTCTCTCCCTCCTCCTTCTCCTCCTCCTCCTTCTCCTCCTCCTCTTCCTCCTCCTTCACTTCTTCCTCCTTCTCCACCTCCTCCTCTTCCTCCCACTTCTCGGCACTGTCACGAGCTTTGGGCTTGGCCTTCAGGGAGGAGGTATTGCTGTCATACACCACGCAGTATCGCACACACTCCAGATCCACGGACTCTGGGATCAGATACCTGTCTCCACTCTAAAGAAAGAGAGAGACACCTGATGCAGAGTAGGAACCTACTCTGGCGGGTACTGGAGGCAGGTTGTGCACTACTCAGAATCTTCCACACCGCCAGCCCCAGCTGATGGCACCAGAGAGGGAAGTGCCTGGCTGCAGCGGATGAGGCGCGGCACCCCAGCACCAGTGCCCCTCAGAGCAACCGGGGTCTGCCGACCCAAGGACACTCTCTCCCTGGGGAGGAATCATCGGCTTAATCATTCTTAGTCAGAACTTGCTTAATCCAAGTTCACTCGTAGATAACAGAAAGCAGACAACTGTGGCCTAGGGGTGGTGCAGTGGATAAAGTGCTGGACTCTCAAGACCTCAGTCCCCACCTGCAGGGGGAAGTTTCACGAGTGGTGAAGCAGGGCTGCACATCTCTCTCTATCTCCCTCCCCTTCTCAATATCTGGCTGTCTCGATCCAATAAATAAAGATAATACAAAAAAAAAATTTTTTTTTAAATAAAGAGAACATTAAGAATTAAACCAGCGTTACACCTCATCACAGACCCCTGCAAGCGTCAACCCGGCTTTGACCTAGCACGTTATGATTGGGCCCTCCTCAATCACTATCGAATAGGCCATGGCCGGTGCGCCGCTATGTCCCATCTGTGGGGAGCCAGAGACGACCCGAACTGCCCCTGTGTCTACAGACAGACTATGACCCACATAGTCAACAACTGCCACCTCTCCAGATTCAAAGGAGGTCTCGAAACTTTACATCAGGCTCAATCAACCTGACGCTGTTGACTGGCTACGGAAGAAGGGCAAATGCTAGAAGAAGAAGAAGGGGGCCCAGCAGTGGTGCACTGGTTAATCACACATAGTACGAAGCAAAAAAATCCCCGTTCGAGCCCCTGGCTCTCCACCTGCAGGGGGGTCGCTTCACAGGTGGTGAAGCAGGTCTGCAGGTGTCTATCTTTCTCTCCCTCTCCTCTCTCCATTTCTCTCTGTCCTATCCAAAAAGTTAATAATAATAACCCTGGAGGCAAAAACAAACCAGTGTTAGCGGAATGAAGCTGCTGGCCATGCGTGGAGTGGGAGTGTGTGAGGAGTTGGGGAGACCCTGGTGGGCTTACACAGGGGTGGTTCTGAGCCTGCTCCCCAGTGTCCAGCAGGAAGTGGCATCCCCTGGATCCAGAAACCCCCCACCCCTCCTTTCCCCCTTGTATGGTGGCCTGCTGGCCCCAGGCTCGAACCCATGTGGCATACCTTCTTCACTCTGTGGGCTGTAATCACGTGGCTTTCATCATACTCCCGTTTGGGGCGCACGTCTGAGGAAGGGAGCGTGTGTTAAGTGTGCAGATTTGCAGAGGCATGCACGGCCAGTCCACCTGGAGCCCTCACGTCGCCAGCCCAGCTGCTATCGTCTTCCAATCCAAGGCACAGTTTTGCGACAATAAGTATGGTCATTCACTCAAAGGTATTTATACCTCCCAGAGCTCAAAGTTGATTGAATCATTAAAAATAAATAGATAAAAATTTGAAGGGCATGGTTCCCAGCATGTCTCTTAAGTAAAAATAAAAATAAAGTCCTTTACTTATTAAACAGAAATTTAGATGGGAGGAGGAGATAGAGACAGACAGGGAGGGAGTTGGGCTGTAGCGCAGCGGGTTAAGCGCAGGTGGCGCAAAGCACAAGGACGGGCATAAGGATCCCGGTTCGAACCCCGGCTCCCCACCTGCAGGGGAGTCGCTTCACAGGCGGTGAAGCAGGTCTGCAGGTGTCTGTCTTTCTCCCTCTCTGTCTTCCCCTCCTCTCTCCATTTCTCTCTGTCCTATCCAACAACGACAACAACAATAACTACAACAATAAGACAACAAGAGCAACAAAAGGGAATAAATAAATAAATATTTTTAAAAAATAAAAAAAAGAGACAGACAGGGACTCGGGCGGTAGCGCAGCGGGTTAAGCACATGTGGCGCAAAGTGCGAGGACCAGCTTAAGGATCCTGGTTCAAGCCCCCGGCTCCCCACCTGTAGGGGAGTCGCTTCACAAGCAGTGAAGCAGGTCTGCAGGTGTCTGTCTTTCTCTTCCCTGCCTTCCCCTCCTCTCTTCATTTCTTTCTGTCCTATCCAATAATGATGACATCAATAACAACAATAATAACTACAACAATAAAAAACAAGGGAAACTAAAAAGGGAATAAACAAGTATTAAAAAAAATCTCTAAAGAGAGAGAGAGAGAGATAGAGAGAGAGAGACATCTTCAGCCCTTGTGAAGCTTTCCCCCTGCAGGTGGGGACCCGGGGCTCGAACCTGGGTCTTTGTGCACTGTAGTGCATGCACTCAGCCAGGCGCGTCACCGCTTGCCCCCCCCCCCCCCTTAAAGCACTTACCCAACAAGCAGAGATAATTGGGCTCGATTAATCTGGACAGCTTGGTGACCTGATTCAAGATGTTGTACAGCTCTGTGGGCTCACACAGAACCAGGTGGGCCATCCTGAGGAGCAGCAGAACCGATCACGGGCAAGCACAACACACCCCTCAGAGTCTAAAGTCAAAAGAAGTCAGTGAAACTTTGTTAACACGCCAGCAAGCAGAAATGAAAGCAAAAATGTAAGTGGCCAGGAAGTTTTTTTTTTAATTTATTTATTTTCCCTTTTGTTGCTCTTGTTATTGTTGTTGTAGTTATTGTTGTTATTGATGTCGTCATTGTTAGCTAGGACAGAGAGAAATGGAGAGAGGAGGGGAAGACAGAGAGGGGGAAAGAAAGACAGACAACTGCAGACCTGCTTCACCGCCTGTGAAGCGACTCCCCCTGCAGTTGGGGAGCCGGGGGCTCGAACCAGGATCCTTAAGCTGGTCCTTGCGATTTTCGCCACGTGCACTTAACCTACTGCACTACTGCCCGACTCCCAGTTTTTTTTGACCACAGCACTGCTCAGCTCTGGCTTCCTGATGGGCCTCTCAAGTCCATGGCCTAAACAGACTTCAGTTGGCCATACCAATTTTTTTAGTCTCTCTCATCTCATCTTCATAAACAACACTGCACGCCAGCTGGTCACTTAAGTCCAGATCTTAGAGCACTTTTTCTAATTTTTTAATAATTATCTTTATTTAATGGAGAGAAACAGCCAGAAATTGAGAGGGAAGGGAGTGATAGAAAGGGAGACAAGCACCTGCAGCACTGCTTTACCCTTACAAAACTTCCCCCCTGTAGGTGGGGATCAGGGGCTTGAACCTGGGTCCTTGCACATATTTTTAATTATCTTTATTTATTGGATAGAGACAAAGAAATTGAGAGGGGACAGAAAGATAGAGAGGGAGAGAGACAGAGAGACACCTGCAACCCTGCTTCACCATTTGCAAAGCTTTCCCCCTGCAAGTGGGGACCCGGGGCTTGAACCTGGATCCTTGCGTACTGTAACACATGTGCTCAACCAGGTGTGCCACCGCCCACCCCAGAGCCCTTTTTGCTCAGCTCCCCACATCCAACCTCTAAGCTCCACCACCTAATCTCCAAACCCACTCAGCTCTCTCTCTGCCCCTCAAACCAACAACCTCCCAAGGACACCAGACTTCCCAGCCAGGCCTCTTGTTTCACATGGCATTATCTGATGTCACCCTGCTTGTGTGTCACTGTCCTCTGAGGGCATGCCTGGCTCTAAGGACAGAGGTCTTTGGGCTTATTCACAACCGTATTCTACCCAGTGCTCTGGACTTTCAGCTCAAAGTTCTTCTGCTCAGTGAAATATGAACAATGAGCACATCAGTGTGAGTCACCACGCCTGACTCCCCAGACAAGGACTTGATGCCCAGCATTGGCATCTGTATTGGCAAGTCCTTCCAGAAGACAGTCCCCACCTCAGGCAGGATCAGGACTCAGCTGGTGAGAGCCTGGCCCACAGGCCACCTGGGAAAGGAATATAGGAAAGATGGGCTGGCTGTGAGTCAGTCTGGCAGGATCCTCAAGCCAACCTGCTAGCTGGCTCCCCTCTCTGGCCTGTGCCCCAGTTCTGACTCCCCTGTGCTAGCCTGTAACTCCCAGCTATCCACTCCCCAGCTCAGGACCATCTGGAAGTCCCCGGACTCGTCTTCTTCCAGAAGGGGATATTCTCTTTCTCTGGTCATGAAGAACAGCCCCACACCTGCTAACCCCATACAAGATGGGTCAGATCAGCCCCCGAGCCTTACACTTTGGTTGTGAGAAAGGATGCAGCCCTGTGGGCAGAGATGGGGGCCCTGCTGGCTGGCTGGGTTGGGATTCAGCATGGGATTTCTTTCCCCGCCACTCCAAAGGATTTATGGCATCCTTGGCACTACCATTGGGACCCTAAGAATATTTACGTCTTTTCACATGAGACCATTCAACAAATATTGATGAGTTTTTGCCAGTAATTTCCTTAGTGAGATTAGCCAATTTAATCTCTGAATTGATTTTCCATTAAGTCACAGTTAACCGGGAGCTACGAGCAGCAGATCGCTTTCTCTCCTCTCCTCTCCTCTCCCGGATCAACTAGGAATACCAAAGGAGACCACCCGGACCGAAAACAAGACAGGACTATAATGACCACAGGAACCCAGTAAATCACCCGTTCCAGGTGTCATCAGGATGCCGGCCAGACTTCCCTGGATTGAAGACACCACCAATGTGTCCTGGAGCTCAGCTTCCCCAGAGACCCATCCTACTAGGGAAAGAGAGAGGGAGACTGGGAGTATGGACCGACCAGTCAACGCCCATGTTCAGCGAGGAAGCAATTACAGAAGCCAGACCTTCTACCTTCTGCAACCCTCAATGACCCTGGGTCCATGCTCCCAGAGGGATAGAGAATGGGAAAGCTATAGGGGGAGGGGGTGGGATATGGAGATTGGGCGGTGGGAATTGTGTGGAGTTGTACCCCTCCTACCCTATGGTTTTGTTAATTAATCCTTTCTTAAATAAAAAAAAAAAAAGAAATTAAAAAAAAAATAAAATTTTCAAAAGATAAAAAAAAAAAAAAAAGTCACAGTTAACCAAGCCCAGTGTTTTTCACTTCTCATCTTGATTAGGCAGAATTATTTTTCCTGAGGTCTTTTTAATTTTTTTCCCTGTAACTTTCCCATCGTTACACCCTTAAGATTCATGTTGCTGTAAATTTAGTGGAATATGGTCTCTGGTGCCTACACCTTGTGTCTCTACATCCATTCTCCCCACTGTGAGCTGGGCTGGACGTGAAGCCGGGGCTCATGGGCTCTGGATGCAGGTGGGCTGCTTCGTTCAGCTCCAGCGGACCCACGTCTGGGGAGACAGTCAAGGGGAGAGAGATCTCTTGAGAGCTGTCACAGCCTGAGACTAAGGGAAGTCAGCTGCCCTCCTCCCTCCCTGTGCCTAGTGTAGAACTGGGGCCTTGCATTGTTTCCCTGTCAGAGACCCAGCCAGACCCTAGCTTCTCACAGGAATGTGAAGACAGTCAGAGGCTGGTCTAGCCCATCCCCAGGCAGCCCCAGGGGACACAAGATGAGCATGTGCTCCTGGGGAAGCCAGAGCATGAGCTTCATCTTGGGACCCTGGCTCAGACTAAACAGATAGCAGTGAAGGTCCCCAAGTAGTCCCACAATGCCCTGGTTCTCAGTGGAAGATGAAGGCGGTGCTGGGACTACCGAGGTTTAAAGAAGGCGACAGGTAGCAACACCCTCAGCCATAAACCGAGATAGCAGCACATGGGAGAGGCCACAGGAGCATGACAATGGAGACAGCTGACGCAGATTTCCCAGCCCTGGGTCTGGCAGAGAGCCGCTCAGGGAGCACAGAAGCCTTCTGGTAGCCGCATGTCCCAGAGATGGAAAGCACCAGAGTCTCAGACCAAAGCCCACGGCAGAAGTTGACCACGCTTATCACCGGTGCTTGTGGGGCCACCTGCGCCAGCAGATCCTGGTGGACATAGTCCTTCCTCCACACCCTGAATGACAGACACCTCCTCCATAGTCGGGGGACAGAGTCTCAGATGCAGTACTGAGAAGGGTCTCACTTCAGAGGGGCGCCAAGTCCTGTTGTCAGTCCTTGAGGGGGGTGGGACAGGGAGCAGAGCAGGGAGCCAGGCCAGCCACCCTCATGCTTGTCCCCCATCTTACACCCTGTTCTCACTTCCACACCCCCGATCTGTCCTTGAAAGATGCTAGTGGTCCCGGGAAGGTGCAGCAACTCAGCTGCCGGGGCTGGACCATGGCACCATAGCACCCTGTCTCCCCAAGGCCAGTGGCCCATCTCTGGCCTGGCCTACCCCCATCCTGCCTCCATCGCCTGGGTGTGGCCCCACCTCTGGACTCAGATGCTCTTGCTCGCTCTGGTTTGCTGAGAGGCAGGCGGCTCTGCTCCTGACTCAGCTGCCACCACTCCCAGGAGCTCCTCAGGCTCACCACCTTCTAGTCGCTGTGCTGTCAACACAGAGAAGCCAGTTTAAGGACACGTGGGAGACACAGGCCACAGCTTGAGCTGCTTATCCAAGCACAGCATCGAAAAGCAAGTCCAAGTCCAACTGCGCCCAACATGGCCTAAGCCTATTGTGGGGTACAGAGTGGTCCAGAGTCGGGGGTGTGTGTGTGTGACTTGTGCACATGTGGACAGGGGCCAAGATAAAAACACACAGTGCGGGGAGGGGATAGGATACGGAGTTCTAGTGGTGGGAATTGTGTGGAGTTGTACCCCTCTTATCCTATGGTTTTGTGTTTCCTTTTTATAAATAAATTTTAAAAAAAAAAGCACAGTGCAGGGCCAGGTGGTGGCACACCTGGTTGAGCACACATGTTACAATGAGAGGTTTGAGCCCCCAGTTCCCACTAGCAGGAGGAAAGCTTTGCAAGTGGTGAAGCAGTGCTGCAGGCGTCTCTGTCTCTCTCCCTATCACCCCCTTCCCTCTTGATTTCTGGCTGTTTAAAATAAATAATTTTTTAAATAAATAATTTTTAAAACATTTAAAAAAGATAATGGTCATGCAAAAAGACTCTCATGCCTGAGGCTTCAAAGTCCCAGGTTCAATCCCCCGCACCACCATAAAGCAGAACTGAGCAGTGCTATGGTTAAAAAAAAAAAAAAAAATATATATATATATATATATATATATATATATATATATATATATATGGAGTCAGGTGGAAGTACAGCAGATTAAGCACAGGTGGCACAAAGCGCAAGGACCGGCAAGGATCCCAGTTCGAGCCCCCGGCTCCCCACCTGCAGGGGAGTCACTTCACAGGCGGTGAAGCAGGTCTGCAGGTGTCTATCTTTCTCTCCCCCTCTCTGTCTTCCCCTCCTCTCTCCATCTCTCTCTGTCCTATCCAACAACAACAACATCAATAACAACAATAACTATAATAAAAAGGGCAACAAAAGGGAATAAATATCTTAAAATATATAGATAACAAAATTTTAAGAAATGTTTAAGTGACCTAGAAGTGAAATCACGCATTTGAGACCCCTAGCTCACCAAACAAACACATACACACACACACACACACACACACACACACACACACACGGTACAGGAAGTCACTCCTTGAGAGACTGGGACTTTGTGGCTCACGAGATGCTATTTTGGCTTATCTGCTACACTTTTGTGTTGACTCAGAGAGACTCTATTCTTTTTCCTTTGCAAATAAAGAGCAGACAACGGCAACACAAAACTCTCTCATCCAACTGTCCTCTGTCTCGGGAAAGTTTGGTGTCAGGGTTGCACGTGGGAAGGACAGAGACCAGCACCAGGCACGGAGTCTGACCTTGTATCATGCTGTCGAGGCACTTCTGAACCAGCTTGTCTTAAAAGCAAGTGGCAGTGGAGGGTCTGAGGGGGAGCGAGTGAGGTCTTTGTGTCAGAGACACTAATACAGCACTGCTTCTGGTGGCCTTTTCTTTCTTTCTTTCTTTCTTTCTTTCTTTCTTTCTTTCTTAATAGGACAGAGAAATTGAGAGGGGAGGGTAGAGAGGGAGAGAAAGACAACCACAGACCTGCTTTACCACTTGTGAAGCAGCCCCCCTGCAGATGGGAAGCCGGAGGCTCGATCCAGGATCCTTGCGCGGGTCCTTGTGCTTCGTACTGTGTGCGCTTAACCCGTCAGCCACCACCCGACCCCTGACTGCTGATATTTTTATGGGGACAGCTAACTACCATCACCACTTCCAATCCAGCCCATCTCCAACTTCTTCTTCCACACAGCCAAGTCATCCTGTGGACAGATACTCCTCTCAGCCCGACCTTCAACATCCCATCCCTTTCATCCTTCTCTTAAACCCAGCCGGGTTCAAACTCCACCACCCTCACCCCCATCTCTTATCTCATAAACCAGCCTTGGGAACAAGCCCCCTGCCTCCATGTTTCCTTCCCGAATCTCTAGTAGGACGAGGTCAGTCTAATCTCCCTCAAACTCTGGCAGCATCAGGAATAAACACACTGGCCTTGGATAAACACTCAGGTCCCAAGAAGCAAAATACAAACTTCCCCACCAACTCCCTCAAAATTCAGAGAAGTCACTCTCAAAGGCCAGATGGTAAAGACACGGAAAACAGAGGAGACTGAACGTGTGAGGTTCTTGTTGCGAATGGTAAGGCGGGAGGGTAAGTAGCTAGAGAACTCAGTGACCAGCCGGGGATCACTGCCGTCCTCATCCCCCACGCCCTCACTCCAACAGAATAGCTTCCAGGTGCCCGGAAAAAACGCTTGGACTTTCCTTCTGCTAGGCTTCTCTTGGGACTCTTTTTTTTCTTTTTAATCTTTTATTTATTTATTTTTGGATAGAGACAGAGCTATTGAGAGGGGAAGGGAAGATAGAGAGGGAGACAGGGGAGGCACCTGCAGCCCTGCTGTTCACTTGTGAAGCTTTCCCCCTGCAGGTGGGGGCCAGGGCCTTGAACCTGGGTCCTTATGCGCTGTAATGTGTGTGCTTAACCTGGCCCCGGGACCCTTTTCTTCGCCTTTTCCATCTAAAGTTATCATTGTTCGGGGTTCACCTTCAAGTGTACCTCCTTTAAGAAAGCTGATGGTGTGGAGTAGGGCACCAAAGTAAAAACCCTGGGGTGAGGGTGAGGGTGGATATTTGGCTTCCTGGGGCGTCGGGGGTGGGATGGGATGGGACAGTCTTTTGGTGGTGGGAATGGGGTTTATGTACACTCCTATTTGTAGTCATATAAATGACTAATATGAGAGGGGAAAAATTGTATGTCTCAAACTTTTTAAAGCACAGACTGAGTCTTTTTAATACGTAGGCTGAGTCTTTGATATGTTGACTCTCTCAAAAGCCTAGACCAGGGAGAACAGAAGCAACCAGTGGCACAGCTATATATAAATAATGTCAAAGGATATAAATTATGGTGTATTATACAGCAAATCCTAACAAAGGGATTTTTCAGTTAACCCAATTACCCAATAATATGATAACAATAACTATTGTCTTCTTGAACCCTAAGATAGCAGGAACCTCACATTTCCACTGTAGAGTCTATTATTTCCCCCAGTCCTGGAACCTTAGGGTGGGGCGCACTTTCCTCCATGCTTCTCTCAATTCATACCAAATAATATTGCATCCACCGATTGCAACCCAATCAATGCAACGAGTGCCACTCCAGCATGCTTCACTTCAGACTGTGTCCAGAGACTTCAGGAGTGGAATGTAACCCTTCAGCTTCATTACGCGGGTGAGACCTTTCCTTTCATAGTATTCTCTAATTCCATTCCAGGCTGTTCACTTCCTAACAAAGTCCCAAAACCTAGATATTGACCAGGTCCCGTGAGATAGAGCATATGTGCACACGTATCCATAAACTAGGACAAAATATATACCTGTAAGCAAGAGTACACAATAGTCTGCAGTGAGCATCCCCCCAAACACTTCATCTGCACTATTCCAGCCTTTAGGTCCATGATTGTTCAACAATTTGTTTGGCTTTGTATGTTAACTCTCTTTTCAGCCACCAGGTTCCAGGTGCCAGCATGATGCCGACCAGACTTCCCCAGACAGATGACCCCACCAATGTGTCCTGGAGCTCCGCTTCCCCAAAGCCCCACTCTACTAGGGAAAGAGAGAGGCAGGCTGGGAGTATGAATCGACCTGTCAACGCCCATGTTCAGTGGGGAAGCAATTACAGAAGCCAGACCTTCCACCTTCTGCATCCCATAATGACCTTGGGTCCATGCTCCCAGAGGGATAAAGAATAGGAAAGCTATCAGGGGAGGGGATGGGTTGCATTGGATTGACCTTCCCGTGGTGCATCCCGTGAGTACCCATTCATTGGGGAAACTGACGATCCTTCCTAGCCGACTGAATCCACATGGATCCCAGTCACTTTCAAAGCCAGCAACAAGCAGCTCCTGACAGCTTTCAACCTGACGCTGTTGACTGGCTACGGAAGAAGGGCAAACGCTAGAAGAAGGGGAGGGGATGGGATACGGAGATCTAGTGTTGGGAATTGTGTGGAGTTGTACCCTATTTTATTAATGTCTCCTTTTAAAAAAAAAGTTACAAAAAAAAAGAAGAATGCTGATGGTAGGGCACCTGGTTGAGCGCACATGTTGCAATGTGCAAGGACTTGGGTTCGAGCACCCAGTCCCCACCTGCAGGAGTAAAGCTTTGTGAGCAGTGAAGCACTGCTACAGGTGTCTTGTTTCTCCCTCTCTCTCTACTTCCCCTTTCCTCTAGATTTCTGACTTTCTGTTCAACAAATAATGATGACAAAAACACCAATCTACAGGTGAGCAGGAACCAAGCCCTAACTTTCTGCCGGATAAACCCTGAACGAGCCCACTCAATCTCAGCCATGTTTTCTTACTGGTCTCGCTGAACTGTGGGAACTAGGTGACTCTACAAGTTACCTTTATACCTCTGTCCCCTTCGCTGTCACCTGGGGCTGCTGTCCTGTGAGGCTCAGGGAACTGTGACTAGTGCTTCCTCAGTGCTCAGTGTCTGCCTGCTAGGGGTCAGGTGCCATGCTCTTCCCCCCCACCCCCACTTTCCTCCTTTATCCAAATGAAATCTCTCCCTGAGAGGGGTGAAATCAGGCTCTGAAGAGTAAGAATAGGGATGGGGAGACAGCACAGTGGTTCTGCAAAAACTCTTCCTACCTGAGACTTAAAGATCTCAGGTTCAGTCCCTAGCACCACCATCAGCTGAGCAGTGCTCTCGTGAGCCACTTTGTTACTCTTCAGTGGATTTCTCTCATTAAAATGAATTTTTTAAAAAAAGAGTAAGAATAAACAGGAATCTAGAGGGGCCAGGCAGTGACACACCTGGTTAAATGCTCACATTAGAATTCGATAAGGACCCAGGTTCGAGCCCTTGGTCCCCTCCTGCAGGGGGAAAGCTTAAGGAGTGGTGAAGCCGGGCTGCAGGTGTCTCTGTCTCTCTCTCCCTATCTCTTTCTCCCCTCTCAATTTCTCTCGGCCTATCCAATAATAAAATTTTAAAAAATATTTATTTACTTATTCCCTTTTGTTGCCCTTGTTTTTTATTGTTGTAGTTATTGTCGTTATTGTTATTGATGTCATTGTTGTTAGGACAGAGAGAAATGGAGGAGGGGAAGACAGAGAGGGGGAGAGAAAGATAGACACCTGCAGACCTTCTTCACCGCCTGTGAAGTGACTCCCCTGCAGGTGGGGAGCCAGGGGCTCGAACCGGGATCCTTAACCCCGGTCTTGCGCTTTGCGCCACCTGCGCTACTTCCCGACTCCCATTAAACTTTTTAAAAGGCATCTGGACTATTTTTCAAAATGATCTGAGTCCTGGGTGGTGGAGCACCTGGTTGAGCCTACACAATACAGTGCACAAGGGCCTAGGTTCAAGCCCCTGGTTTCCACCTGCAGGGGTGAAAGCTTCATGAATGGTGAGGCAGGGCTACAGGTGTCTCTTTAAAAAAAAATTTTTTTTTTAATTATCTTTATTTATTGGATAGAGACCGCCAGAAGTTGAGAGGAAGGGAAGGAGACAGAGAGACACCTGCAGCCCTGCTTCACCACTCGCAAAGCTTTTCCCCTGCAGGTGGGGACCGGGGGGGCTCGCACCTGGGTCCTTGTTCATCGTTACATATGCGCTCAACCTGGTGCGCCACCACCCGGCCCTCTATCTCCTTTCCCCTGTCTCTATCTCCATCCAATAAATAAAGATAACACAACAAAAAATGAAAAAAGGATCTCTGTGCAATGCAAAGGGCGTGGCACCCGCATGTGAGTATGTGGGGGGAATGCAAGGCCGTGACTGATTGGTAGAGCCCCCTCCCCACTTTCTTTCCGGAAACCCGAGGCGAGAGCGGGGATTCGACTGAGCTGGGGGAGGGGGCGAGGCCCAGGCGGTGTCCCGGTCAGTCTCGGGCCCCACCTGGAAATGGCTCCTCTATGGCTCTTCCTGACCTAGAACCAGTCTTCTTCCACCTTTCGGGCGCGGGGGTCCTGCCCCTGAAACCGTCTCTCCCACCCACCACAGCGTCACTCCCCGCAAGGACCCAGCCGACTATGGCCGCGCCCTGGGCTCTTCTTCCTCAACAGCCCGGAAGTAGGCTGTGTCTCGCGAGACCAGGGAGGTGAGCGCGACCGGAAGTCGGGCCGCTCTCGCGAGGCCCGGGGCAGCGGTGGCCAGAGGCCCTTGCAGTGAGTGTGGAGGTCGTTGGAGTCACTCGGTAGCCGCCAGCTCCTCGGCCTGCCGGTCCGCGCCCCGCCCGCTCCAGCCATGCTCTCCGCCCTCGCCCGGCCCGCCGGCGCCGCTCTCCGCCGCACCTTCAGCACCTCGACCCAGGTAGGCCCGGTATGGGGGGGCTCCCTGCAGGCGGAGGACCCCGGGTGGGGGCCACGTGTGTGCGGGCAGCTCGTGCAGCGCGGGGCTTCCGGGGCGCTCGGCTTCTCTGAGCCCCTGGAGCAGCCCCGGTACCGGGAGAGAGGAGGGAGGCGGGATCCATCTGCAGGGCCGGTGCATCCCCTCATCTTGCCGGAGCTCCAGGGCTGCAGCAATTGACTTTCTTTTCTTGTCTTTTTCTTTTTCTTTTGCATGGAAAGAAAAATGAGCGGGGAGGGGGAGATAGAGACAGACGCCTGCAGCTCTGCTTCACCACTCAGCGAAGCTCCCCCCCCCCCCCGCCGCCGCAGTTGAGGACCGGGGGCTTGAACCCGGGTCCCTGCGCGATTTGCAGTGTGTGCGCTCAGCCAGGTGCGCCCCCGCCGGGCTCCCTATAATTGACATCTTGACTCACATTTCTGACCTTGTTCTTACAGCATCGCCCATACACATGATGCATAGTGATTGATGGCCGAGCAGAAAGGAGCGGGGCTGGTGCAAGGTGACAGTTTGCCTGGGCGGAGGATTGAGAGCCAGCGCGGGCAGTACGGGGTCTGGGTCGGCAGGCGGGTCCTCGCAACCCGCAGCTTCTGCTTCCCCTTTAGGGCCTCCCTGCTCCACGTGGGTTGGGCCTGACCCCAGGTGTTGAGACTTGATCTGGGGCTCCTAAAGCCGAAGCTATTCTTAGGCAACTTCTTGTAGGACAGGTGCTTCTCCAAACTGGTATATCAGAGTCACCTGCTACTAATCAAGATACAGGCTACGTGGAAGAAGAAGTGGGACCTGGGCCTTTGTTTTTATATTTATTTATTCCCTTTTGTTGTCCTTTTTTATTGTTGTTGTTATTGATGTCGTTGTTGGATAAGACAGAGAAATGGAGAGAGGAGGGGAAGACAGAGATGGGGAGAGAAAGACAGACACCTGCAGACCTGCTTCACTACCTGTGAAGCGACTCCCCTGCAGGTGGGGAGCCGGGGTTCGAACCGGGATCCTTATGCCGGTCCTTGTGCTTTGTGCCACCTGCACTTAACCCGCTGCACTACCGCCTGACTCCTGAAGATAAACTTTCATGCCCTAGGCTCTGAGGTCCCAGGCTCAATCCCCTATACCACCATCAGCCAAAACTGAGTAGCACTCTCATAAAATAAAAATTAAAAATGGGAGTCGGACAAAAAAAAGAATAAATAAATATATATATTTTTTATAAATCTTTTTTTAATATTTATTTTATTTATTCCCTTTTGTTGCCCTTGTTGTTTTATTGTTGTAGTTATTGTTGTTGTCGTTGTTGGATAGGACAGAGAGAAATGGAGAGAGGAGGGGAAGACAGAGAGGAGGAGAGAAAGATAGACACCTGCAGACCTGCTTCACCACCTGTGAAGCGACTCCCCTGAAGGTGGGGAGCCGGGGTTCGAACCGGGATCCTTATGCCCATCCTTGTGCTTTGTGCCACCTGCGCTTAACCTGCTGCGCTACAGCCCGACTCCCATATATATATATATTTTTTAAGAAAGGATAAATTAACAAAACCATAGAGTAGGAGGGGTACAACTCCACACAATTCCCACCACCTAATCTCCATATCCCACCACCTCCCATGATAGCTTTCCCATTCTCTAGCCCTCTGGGAGCATGGACCCAGGGTCGTTGTGGGTTGCAGAAGGTAGAAGGTCTGGCTTCTGTAATTGCTTCCCCGCTGAACATGGGCGTTGTCTGGGTCGGTCCATACTCCCAGTCTGCCTCTCTCTTTCCCTAGTAGGGTGGGTCTCTGGGGAAGCGGAGCTCCAGGGCACATTGGCGGGGTCTTCAGTCCAGAGAAGCCTGGCCGGCATCCTGATGACATCTGGAACCTGGTGACTGAAAAGAGAGTTAACATACAAAGCCAAATAAATTGTTGAGATAAATATAATTTTTTTTGTAGTTTTATTTATCTTCCTTTTTGTTGCCCTTGTTGTCTTTTTATTGTTGTTGTAGTTGATGTCGTCGTCGTTGGATAGGACAGAGAGAAATGGAGAGAGGAGGGGAAGACAGAGGAGGAGAGAAAGACAGACACCTGCAGATCTGCTTCACCGCATAAGTCTATCTTCATAACCATTATGTGGTCTCCCTGCCTTTTTTTTTTTTTTTTTTTTTAATAATGTGAAAGCTGTTCTTAAGGACTCAGCCTGAAAGGGTGAGCTAGTTTAGAGGCAGCCAGGGTCTCAGCATTGTAGAGATTCCACCTCTTCAGTACGGGTTTTAGGAATCTTAGCTCTGAGTCGAGGGTGTGTCATAGTCAAGCAGTAGCAGACCACGTGGTGTCCTCATTTGGGTGTGGTGGGGGAAGGATCCTTCAATTAAGGATCTAATGAGGGTTCTTGGTACAAGGTAGCTCCTTTTCTGTTAGATAAAAATAAAAACAGGACATAGTGCAAAGCCTAAGGACCGGCTTAAGGATCCCAATTCGAGCCCCTGCTTCCCACCTGGGGGGGGGGTTTGTTTTACAACCGGTGGCGCAGGTCTGCAGGTGTCTATCTTTCTTTCCCCCCTCTCTGTCTTCCCTTTCTCTCTTGATTTCTCTCTGTCCTATACAACAACAATGGCAGCAACAACAATAAGACGACGAGGGCAACAAAAGGGAAAAAATAGCCTCCAGGAGTAGTGGATTGGTAGTGCAGGCACCGACCCAGCAGTAACCCTGGAAGAAATAAATGCAGGAGCCTGGTGGAGACGCACCTGTTAAGAGCACACACGTTACAGTGCTCAGGGACCTGAGTTCAAGCCTCTGTCTCCACCTGCAGGGGGAAACTTGACAAGCAGTGCTACGGGTGTCTTTCTCTCTCCCTCTCTGTTGACTTTTCTCAGTTTCTATTGCTATAGTAAATACTAGTAAACTGTGTATTTACTAGTTTACTAGTAAACTAGTAAATACACAGTTTTTGAAGATAATAATGACCCTTGCAGTGTTCACCCCACACTCTGGTGGGATTATGTTGCTCGTGTCAGCCTTGGAAGCCAGATTGAGTAGTTTGGACGTAAGGAACTGCTGCCGATTGGTTTAGTTTTGCCTCCAGGGTTATCTCTGGGGCTGTGCTGGCACTACGAACACACTGTGCCTAGCAGCCACTCCCCCTGCCCCCATTTCTTTTTAGTGGATAGGACAGAGAGAAACTGAGAGGGAGAGAAAGACACCCGAGGACCTGCTTTACCACCTGTGAAGCATCCCCTCTGCAGGTGGGGCCCAGGGACTTGAACCCAGATCCTTGCCTGGATCCCGCTGCCAGTATGTGTGTCTGGGTGTTTGAAGACCCGCCCAGCTGACACTGTCCACTCTTCCCAGCCCTGTCCCTCCATGCAGGGCAGGTGGGTAACAGACCTGTCACTGTTTAGCTCTAAAGTGACTGTCAGGTGTGCGTCAGTTCCAAGAGGGAAGGGGGGGGAAGGGGCTGCATGTACTGGACCACTGCTGTGACCGTCTCCAGGTGTGGCCTCTGCTATCCACCTGGACGGGACTGACACTGGGCGCCTGGGCTCTCACGGCCCATCTGCCTGATGGGAAAGGAGCCTGAGGTTGCCCTGCCCAGCACTCCTAGGGCTGGCCCACCAGCAGGTGTGAAAACAAGGCTGCCAGCACCAGTCCAGGAGCCTGGCGGAGATGGTTGTCCCAAGTCCTGGGGGCGACCCAGCCTCTGGCCGCTGTAGAGCACCCAGCATGGCGTCTCATGGGCCCCCACAGGGCCCCTCTCCTGCTGAGCTTCCCTAAGCAGTGTTCTCTCTGCCTCTCTAGAACAATGCCAAAGTTGCCGTGCTGGGGGCTTCTGGAGGGATCGGGCAGCCCCTCTCGCTCCTCCTGAAGAATAGCCCCCTGGTGAGCCGCCTGACCCTCTACGACATCGCCCACACGCCTGGAGTGGCCGCAGACCTGAGCCACATCGAGACCAGGGCGAATGTGAAAGGTAGTAAGGCTGGGTCAGTGTTGTTTTTGACGGGTTATGTTGTTTTCGCCGGGCTGGCTTCACAGGCGGGTAACAGACTACCAGGAACTCATGGTTGAGCTGTAGGCAGTATATCTTTATTCATGCAGGACGCAGCGCAGTCTAAGCTGAGCTGAGCTAAAGGTACAGTACTGTAAAACTCACAATGCTGTCTTTATATATACTTGCCAAGTAAGGTGGAAACAGGATGTGACATAGAGAGGGTGGAGAGAAAAGTGACTGGTGAAAATCAGAGTGTGACAAGGGGGGGGCAGATTAGGCAAGAATCCTATCACTGAACCACAAATGCCCTGGAGGGAGGGTGGAACTTGTTAACAGTGGTTATGTAAATAGAATGAAGTGGTTATGTAAATAGAATAGTGTTAAGCAGGGGGGATTTAAACCAAATGAAACAGAAGGGGTCTCATGCATACCAACAGGTCAGGGTTGGAGTCAGGCTCTTAGAAGGTTTTTTTTTTTTTTTTTGGTTTGTTTGTTTTTTAACCAGAGCACTGCTTGGCTTGGGCTTATAGTGTTGTGGGGGAATTAACCTGGGACTTTGGAGCCTCCGGCATGAGAGTCTCTTTGCTCTTAGAAGTACTTTGCTTTCAGAGTGTATCACAGGTGACTGAGGTCCATGGCAGTTTAAGGAGCGGCTTCCCCGCAACACCAAGGTCTCCTGAGCTCCTGTGCTTGGTTTTTGATCTCACTGGAAAGCAAAGTGAGAGTCCCCACCTGTGGGGAGGGGGCTTCACAACCGGTGAAGCAGGGCTGCAGGTGTCTTTCTATCATCCCCCCCCTCTTAATTTCTCTGTCTCTGTCCAATAAGTAGATAAATGTAGTTTTTTTTAAAAAAAAGCAGCATGAGGGGCCTACTGCACCCGCTCTCCATGGAGCTGTGTCCTGCTCACCACAGCAGCAGTGCTCAAGCCATCATGTGCTTGGTTAAGTGCAACTCTGTGCCGGACCTTGGAGCCGTTTCCTGTATCACTCCAGTATGAGTATGGACACATAAGCCAGGCTAAATGGGCCACATTTACATCTGTTTCTCAGGGTCTTAAAGAGCAGGACTGGTGAGGCCATTTTGAAGCCTTAGCTGTCCAGTGCCACCTTGCCGGGCAGGAAAACTCCATGGGTCCCCTGCCACCCTGCCTCTGCTGGCCTCCTTACCCTCCAGGCTGCACCCTGCAGGGGGGCCCAAGGCTAATCACAGCCAGAGTAGGCCTCAGGGATCAGAACTGGTTCCCCCTGGATTCCCTGGAAGAACAGGCAGCTCTCCACCATGCAAGGTGACGTCACTTTCATGGCGCTTTTTTCCTAGGCTACCTTGGACCTGAGCAGCTGCCAGACTGCCTGAAAGGCTGCGATGTGGTGGTCGTTCCAGCCGGTGTCCCAAGAAAACCAGGTGTGTGTCTGAACACCTTGCTCAGCATCTCTCCAAAAGTCAAGCGGGGAAGGAGGGGTTTTCTGATTGGAATGGACCCGGTGTGGGCCAGGGGATGAGCTGGTCCCCAACACCCAGGAGGGGGTGAGGTTGGCATCCTAGCTGCCAAAAGGGTTCCTGGGTCTCTGTGGGGTCAGTGTCCGCCTGTTTCACTCCCCCCCCCAAGGCATGACTCGGGATGACCTGTTCAACACCAACGCCACCATCGTGGCCACCCTGGCGGCCGCCTGCGCCCAACACTGCCCCGAGGCCATGATCTGCATCATCGCCAACCCGGTGAGGGCCTCCCTACGAAGGGGTTGGGGGGTCAGACATGGCAGGGTTTGGCTCTGCGGGCTGGGGCTCAGACATGCCTTCCTGAAGGCTCCTCCAGACACAGTCTTGGCCTCCTTTCCATTTGCTGTGTGCCTTTGGGCCAGTCACTTCCCTCTCTGTCTGTCTGTCTCCCTCCCCACCTGGAGTGTATGTCCCCCACGCTCAGGGCTTCTCCCTTCCAGCCTGACTGCATGGCCTCTATCTCCCTTCACCTCGTTTCACTTGGGACTCTGCCCCCTTGTTCCATCATCCCCCTGTCCTTATTCTTCTCTGTGTACTGTCACACCCAGCCACCCCAGATCCTGTGCACTGGTTGGTGCAGCTACCTTACTCTTCCCCTCAAGGGCTCCCAGTGTGATCCTCTCTTCCCTCCCTCCCTCTGTCTGGTCTCTGCCCGAGAAGTCACTGATAGTGGTGGTGACCTAGGGGCGTACCCACTGAAACACACCTAGAGCTTGTGGCCTTGGAGAGGGGTCCTGCCTGGTGTCTTCCTGGGTGTGCTGCTTCTGGGCACAGGCAGTGCTCTTTAGGCCCATTCGGATGTGAGCCCTGGCTGGACGGGCCACTGTGACTGTCCCACTTGAAGGTGATAGTTGCACATCCTGTCTGTCACACTGGAGGTGGCTGCTGACCAGGCATCCACCGCCCCACGCCCTTCCGTCCTGGGAAGTTGCTAGTTGGAGCTGCTGGGATTGGCACCCAGAGCGAGCTGCCGGTCCTTCCGGCCACCGGCTCTGTTCCTAGAACGCAGACCAGCCCCGCTTCACCCCGCCAGGTTAACTCCACCATCCCCATCACGGCAGAAGTTTTTAAGAAGCACGGTGTCTACAACCCCAGTAAGATCTTCGGGGTGACGACCCTGGACATCGTCAGAGCCAACACTTTTGTGGCAGAGCTGAAGGTAGGTGTGGCACGGGGCTCCTGTCACGCTGCCTTTCTGAGCAGCTTGACCAGGTGTCCTCGGCGGCATTCTAGCAGCTTCCCCCAGCTCCCATCTCATCCCCACCCACTCATCTGTTTTTCTGCCTGGGACTCCACCCTCTCAGCAGCCAGACTTCCATGTGAAACACACACACACCCCGCTTGCCCTCAGCCACTTCAAGGGGGACTGGGCGGTGGCGCAGGGGGTTTAGCGCACATGGCGCAAAGTGCAAGGGCTGGGGTAAGGATCCATCCTGGTTCAAGCCCCCAGCACCCCACTTGCTGGGGTGGGGGTCACTTCACAGACGGTGAACACGTCTTTCTCTTCCCCCTCCTCTCTGGATTTCTGTCTTATCCAACAATAACAAGGGCAACAAAATTAAAAAAACAAAACACCAAGAGCAGTGGATTTGTAGTGCAGTCACTGAGTCCCATTGATAACCTTGAAGGTAAAAAAAAAAAAAAAAGACAAAGCCAGTTCAGGCGGGAGTCCCCTGCTTGTCAGTGATAAAATCAGCAAACAGGAAAACCCAGTGAGGTTCCTGGGGTGTCCCTGTCAGAATTAACCTGACGGGCTCTGAGCCGCCAGCGCCATTTGAAGTCCTGCTGGGCCTGTTCCTCATCTTGGGCTTCCCTGGCCCGCAGCACTGGCTGTGAGGAGCAGTGCGGGTTAATTAAAATACATTTTTTAAATTCGTGCCTTCTATTGGCACTAGTCATGTTGCAGATGGGCAGTGACTTACATGGGCTGCTGGGTCCTCACAGACATCACTGTCAGGCTGTGCTGTCTTAACCTCAAAAGCTCTGTTTGAGGTAGAGGGTGGGTTTTTTGTTGTTGTTGTTTGTTTTGTTTGTTTTTACCAGAGCCCTGATCAGCTCTGGCTGATGGTGGTGTTGGGGGTTGAACCTGGGACCTCAGAGCCTCTGGCATCCTGGAGAATTTCAGAATTGTATCAAGAATGAAAATCAGGGTAGTGCACACAGTACTGTGTGCAAGGACCCAGGTTCAAGCCCCTGCTCCCCACCTGCAGCGGGGATATTTCTCAAGCTGCGAAGCAGGTCTGTGAGTGTCTTTCTTCCTCCCTCTCTTCCCCTTCCTCTCAATTTCTCTTTGTCCTATCAAGTGAAATGGGGCGGGGTGAATGAGAATCGGCCTTTAAACAGATTCTCCCCTTCGGCTGAGTCACGCATCCCTTCCCCTTGGTTCATAGACTCCCCTGCTTTTATGCCCCTGAGCCTAAGCTGCGCTGCTGACGTCTGTCCCGGGAAGCCTTCTCTTGACCTAAGTTAAGTGTCCCCTTTGCTTCCAGGCCCCCTCCCCAAGGCAGCTGTTATCACGCATCCAACTGAAAGACCTCTTTGTCTCCTGTGAGAGTCTGAAAAGCAGAGGCTTGGCTCTTGGTGTCTCACAGCCAGGCTGCTCTTGTCCTTGGCCATGGCATCTGGGGGCTGCTCACCTCCCTCCCACAGTTCTTGCCAGTCTTGGTTTTCATTTTGTTTCTGTCTGAAGAAACGCCTGGCTGGCAGAACCTTAGTGTTGTATCTCCAGCACAGCCTGTGAGGCAGCCTGTCCTCAGAAGCCCCGTCACCACCATGGCTCAGACCTCTCACAGCTCAGTCTGGCTCTGTGCTGACACGGGCTGAGCCAACAGGCTTCTCACCTGCATTCCTGGGACTAGTTTTGGATTCTGCTCTGAAATGTGAGGGGAAAGGGACGTAACTCAGTCTCTGACAAGGCGTGGGGACATGAGTCTTGCTCATGAGTGGGAAAAGAGGCCTGTTAGCTTTGGTTCTGAGAAGACATGGGTGGGGACCGACTAGAGGGACCCCCACCCCAAGGTGAATCGTGGGCGGGCAGGCGGGTCTGTGCCTGTTCCGAGGGCCGTGTGTTTCATCAGTACTTCTCATGGATCTAACGTGTCCCCGGAAAAACCTAATGGCAGCTAACCAGGCCCTCACTCTGTTCAGGGTTTGGATCCAGCCCGAGTCAACGTCCCAGTCATTGGCGGCCACGCGGGGAAGACCATCATCCCGCTCATCTCTCAGGTAAGTGTCTACCGGCAGCCGCAGAGGCTGACAAGTCTGCTGTCCTTTGGGGAGAACTGCTGTGGGGGCCCGAAAAGTGCCCCGGAGTGTCTGCTTTATTGTGTTGCAGATCTGTTCTCTTAATGGTGAGAGATGGGGGAGAGAGAACTGAGTGTCATCACTCTTGAGTAGAGAGAGCGACTCCCATGGGGAGGGAGACAAGTCAGAGCAGCCCCATTGGCCCCTGGGCGTCCAGCATGAGACACAGGGTGTCTGGCTGTCTCTCCAAAGAGGTGGCTGCCCTTCCTCAGAAACGGGGAGACAGCTGACAGACCCAGACTGGCGGGGGGGTGGGGGAGGCTGTGGGAGAACAGACTGGCGGGGGGGTGGGGGAGGCTGTGGGAGAACAGACTGGCAGGGGTCTTGGGAGGGATATTAGGCCTTCAGAGAAGGGGGTGGGCATTGAGTGGAGACTGCAGTTAACGTGCAGGCTCTAGTCCCCTGCCCTTCACTACTGAATTGTGCTTACATAAGCTGTGAGCGTGGGATAGCCAGGTGGGGGGAATCGTACTATTTTTACAACTCTGTTCCGAGTCTAAAATAAGTGGGAAATGGAGTTCTCGAAAAAAGAGTGGGGCTCTCCCCACTCCTCCAGGGCAAATTGGCTTTCTCCTTAATGAAGAGGACCTGCCCCAGGTGGGAGGCCGGGGGTCGTCTGGGCCAGACCTGAGGTGTCCCTGGCTTTCTCGCAGTGTACCCCCAAAGTGGACCTTCCCCAGGATAAGCTGACAGCCCTCACAGGCCGGATCCAGGAAGCTGGCACCGAGGTGGTCCAGGCTAAGGCTGGAGCAGGTGGGTTGGGGGGTGGGCAGGCATGTGCGTGCATGCACACATGCTGGTGTGTGAGGCCTGCAGACTGGCCAGCCCTCGGGAGCCTAGGAAAGCAGGTTCCAAGCTACCCATGATTTAGTGAGGCTGAGAGGCCTGATGCTGGGCTTCAGGCCAGAGACTTGGCCAGTGCTTTCTTTCTGTCTGTCTGTCTTTTTTTTTTTTTTTAACCAGAGCACTGCTCAGCTCTGGCTGGTAGTGGGGTGGGGGGGGGGGTTTGAATCTGGCACTTGAGAGTCTCTTTGCATAACCATTATACTGTGTGTGTGTGTGTGTGTGTGTGTGTGTCCCACACACACACCAATGCTTACTTTAACGGGAGCTAAGCTCACCAGGACCCGAGGGTTGGGGTGCCAGCTGGGCTGACATGCCCCTGTCCTCCAGGCTCTGCCACCCTGTCCATGGCCTACGCCGGAGCCCGCTTCGTCTTCTCCCTGGTGGATGCAATGAATGGGAAGGAAGGTGTCGTGGAGTGTTCCTTTGTGAAGTCCCAGGAGACTGACTGTACCTACTTCTCCACACCACTGCTGCTGGGGGTACGTGTCAGATCCAGAGACGAGTGTGTGTGCACACGCACATGCAGCCTCTTCAGAGTCACAGGGCGAAAGGGAAGTCTGTTTTTAAAAAGAAGCCAGGCAGAATCTGAAACAGTGGTGAAACGCTCCATACATGGGACGGATCCCTGTAGGCCTGATAGCAAGTCGCTTCCCAGGTGGTTTCCTGATGAGACCTTTGTCCTGCCAAAAGGCACCCAGGACGGCTCTGCGGGAAGAGGCCAAGCTTCCACTTTCGGCTCCCTTCTGCCGCAGGCCTGGGTTGCTGCTGGATCTTCCCATTCCGGTTCAGGCCCCCTGCTTCCCGGCCCCTCAGCCCACTGGCAACGGGTGTGCCCCAGTCAATCCCTTTAAAGCCATCGGCCACAGTGCTGGCTTCAGCTCCCGGCTGGATGCCTTCTGCACACAGTTAGTTGTTCACACTGGCCTGAGGCCAGGCTTCCATTTAATGTGGGGGCAGCTGCCGACATCAGGCACATGGGAGGTGGTGTCATCTGACTTCTGGGGGGAAGTATCATGTGCTGGTCCCCCAGAGGCCCTGCCCACAGGCGCCACCAGAGAGCCCCGTGTGGGGTAATGTAGTAGCCAGGTCAGTACCAGTGAGTAGCAGGGTCTGGGGTGACGGCCCAAGGCTGCTGTAAACAGTTCAGCTTGGGGGTGAGGAGGCAATAGCAGACACCTGGCTATGCAGGACCTGAGGTAGTGACATGTCTTCAGACCTCGACCAACTTGAGGGAGACTAGAGCCTAAAATTAAAATGTCTTTGCAGATCATGGAGTTCAGCTCTAAGGACTGTCATACCTTCATTTCTAGCTCATTTTACAGCTGAGGGCCAAACTGTGTGACTGGCTGTACACAGCGCACACGGGCATGGGGGACGGAGCCCCCCACGTCAGCCCTTCGGTAGGCAGGCCGGGAGAGCCAGGGTTTCCTTTGACAAGCCCACTCGTGGGCGCCATGTGGTGAGAGTGTCCCTCCCCCCTCACTCTTGCAGAGGAAAGGCCTGGAGAAGAACCTGGGCATCGGCAAAGTCACCCCTTTTGAGGAGAAGATGATCTCTGAGGCCATCCCCGAGCTGAAGGCATCCATCAAGAAGGGCGAGGAGTTCGTGAAGAACATGAAGTGAGGCGGAGGTGGCCAGCCCCTAACTTATTGCAGCATCATGTCCCTGTTCAGCCGTCGCCCGTCCCCACGTGTCCCTGCTCTGATAACTGTCACATTCATGTTCCACACGGGGTGGGGGTCAGGCTACTGCTGTATCAATAAAGAGTCTTTGGGTTTTCTTTTTCTTTTCTTTTTTTTTTTTAGTTTACTGGGAGATTAATGGTTTATAGTCTATGGTAAAATACAATAGTTTGTACATGTGTAACACTTTCACATAACAATACAACCCCCACTAGGTCCTCTGCCATCCTCCCCACTCCAGAGTCCTTGACTTTGGTGCAGTTACCAAACCCAGTCCAAGTTCTGCTTAGTGTTTTCCCTTCTGATCTTGTCTTTCATCTTCTGTGAGTGAGATCATCCCGTATTCATCTTTCTGGCTTATCTCACTTAACATGACTTCTTTTTCTTTTTTTTATTTTTATTTTGGCTCCAGGGTTATTGCTGGGGCTTGGTGCCTGCACTATGAATTCACTGCTCCTGGAAGCCTTTTTCCCATTTTGTTGCCCTTGTTAACTGGATAGGACAGAGAAATCAAGAGAGATGGGGAAGACAGGAAGAAAGACACCTGCAGACCCGCTTGACCATTTGTGAAGCGACTCCCCTGCAGGTGGGGAGCCAGGGGCTTGAACCGGGATCCTTATGCTGGTCCATGTGCTCTGCGCCATGTGTGCTTAACCTGCTGCACTACTGCCCAACCCCCCTTAACATGACTTCTTCAAGCTCTATCCAAATGGGCTGAAAATGAATTCACCATTTTTTAAAAATATTTATTCCCTTTTGTTGTCCTTGTTTTATTGTTGTAGTTATTGTTGTTGATGTCGTTGTTGGATGGGACAGAGAAATGGAGAGAGGAGAGGAAGATGGGGAGAGAAAGATAAGACACCTGCAGACCTGCTTCACCACTTGTGAAGCAACTCCCCTACAGGTGGGGAGCTGGGGGCTCAAACCAGAATCCTTACTCTAGTCCTTATACTTTGTGCCACCTATGCTACCACCCAACTCCCAAATTCACCATTTTTAATAGCCGTGTAGTATTCCACTGTATATATAGACCACAGCTTTCAGAGCCATTTATCTCTTGCTGGACACCTGGGTTACTTCCAGGTTTTGGCTATTACAAATTGAGCTGCTATGAACATAGGTCTACACAGATCTTTTTAGATGGGTGTGTTTGGTACCTTAGGATATATCCCTAGGAGGGGAATTGCGGTAGGTCCACTTCTAGCCTCCTGAGAGTTCTCCAGACTGCTTTCCATGGGGGTTGGACCAACTTGACATTCCCACCAGCAGTGCAGGAGGGTTCCTCTGTCCCCACAACCTCTCCAGCATTTGTTGTTGCCATCATTTCTGATGTGTGACATTCTCACAGGATGAAGTGGTATCTCAATATCTTAATATCTGTTGTCTTAATATGCATTTCTCTGACAAGCAATGACTTGGAGCATTTTTTCACGTTGGTCTTTTGGATTTCTTCTATGGAGAATATTCTGTTTCTGTCCTCTCCATTTTTGGGTGGGTGGGATTCTTTTTTTTTTCCAGCTCCGGAGTTATCGCTGGAGCTCAGTGCCAGCACTATGAATCCACTGCTCCTGGAGGCCATTTTTCCCATTTTGTTGCCCTTGTAGTTATTGTTGGATAGTACAGAAAGGTGGAGGGAAAGACAGACACCTGCAGACCTGCTTTCACTGCTTGTGAAACGACCCCCCTGCAGGTGGGGAGTTGAGAGCTCCTTACGCTGGCCCTTGTGCTTTGCGCCATGTGTGCTTAGCTTAACCCACTGCACTACCACCCAGTCCCCTGGGGTTCTTTTTTTTATTACTTTCATTTTTGTTGCCTTTTTTATTGTTGTAGTTGTTATTGATGTTGTCATTGTTAGATAGGACAGAGAAATGGAGAGAGGAGGGGAAGACAGGAGGAGAGAAAGACATCTGCAGACATGCTTCACCGCCTGTGAAGCAAAACCCCTGCAGGTGGGGAGCCAGGACTCCCTATGCGGGTCTTTGCGCTTCGCGCCACATGTATTTAACCCACTGTGCTACTGCCCAACTCCCAGGGTTCTTTTTTTTAAGGTCTCTTCCATAAACACCAAGCTCTCTTGACCTGAGGGTATCTGTGTGGCATCTCGGGTACTGGGTACTGTGCTAAAGGGCGCCGGCCTAACCAGCAGCTCCTCCCGCCCTGCTCTGCATCCTCTCATCTCCCCGCTGAGTTCACTGGTAGAAGGGTCAACCTTCCAGGCTGGCTTCCTGGAAAAGGCCTTTCCCCTGCCCTGGCTCTGTGTCCACACTGGCTTGTGTGTCTGATCAATCAGCCCCTCTGAGTCACTGGAGCTGACCTCTCTCCCGCTCTGTCCCCTGTTTGACCAAGCCCTGAGGCTGGTGACAGTGACCCAGCAGCAGGCTTGTGGTGGCTGTAGTGTGGGGCCAGAAGTAGCCAGAGAGAGCACCAGCTGCCTGGTCCTGGAAGGTGGCTTCATGTCTTCAGGGGCCTAGAAAGGAGCGTGGTTGTGTTAGCTGGCTGAGGGTGCATGTATATGGGGAGTCAGGGGGACCTGGTTTCCTCTGGTCCCCAGGAACTACAAATGATGTCAGCACCACGCCTGTAAAAGAATTTTCTGGCAACCTTCCGTTTACCTGAGAGTGGGCTGTTTTTGTTTCTAAACTGAACAATGGATTTTGGCAGCTGACATTGTTTTCACATACCAGCCATACCTGCTCACTGTTTAAAGCCTAAAAAGAATTCAGGAAAATAATCCGTGGTGGTTTGCCTGTTCCCGGCGCCAGGATGAAGCTCCGGGGGCCTCTTGGGGACGGCTGTGGCTATCACTGCCGCCACCACCACCCAAGTAGTGGCTTGAGACTCACTTGTCTCAAGGTTCTGCTGATTGACATGGGCATGGCTGGGGCTAGGGGGAGTCTGGGCGCTGAGTTCTTAGTACCCCAACCCCATCCTTTTTTTTGGTGCCAAAGCATGCTGCGGGTCTCCTGGAGAGTCTCATCTCCACACAGTACAAAGGGCGCGTCGGCCACAGGAGGCTTGGTGCCAGCACAGCAAGTTAAAGGCAAATTCCCGGTTTCTGTCATGGGGGATGGCTGAATGGGCCTCCCAATGACCACACTATTCACCCTGGTGCTGGGCAGTTGAGCTGAAGGCTTCTGTGCCACAGAGCTCCACTACCACCTCCAGGTCAACTCTAGGACGCTGCTTGGCGCCTTTGTCCTGACTCTGAGGAGGCCAGAACCCCTCTCCTAGGACCAGACTCCCCCAGAGCTTAAGTTAGGGTAGTGTCTCCACCCTTCAGAAATGATCTGCAGATTTGCCCTAACCCAGCTTTCTAGTCCTATTTCCAACTCTTGACGATCCTCCCAGACAATACCTTTAGCCCACCTGCATGTTAGCTGTCAGGCTCAGGCAAAAATTAGGCCCCTTGGAATATACTTAAAGTAGACTTCCTAGCTACTTCCAACATGAAGACCCCAAAATTCATCTGCTCTATTCTTATCTTTAGGTTCCTGATTATTAAAAAATTTGTTCTGCTTTATATCCTAATGCTTTTCAGCCACCAAGTTGCAAATGCTACCATAATGCCAACCTGACTTCCCAGGTAGACCACATCATCAATGTGTCCTAGAACCTCTCACCTCCCTAGACCCCTGCCCCACTAAGGAAAGATAGAAAGAGGCTGGGGTGTGGATCGACCTGCCAACACCCATGTTCAGCTGAGAAGTAATTACAGAAGCCAGACTTCCCGCCTTCTGCACCCCATAAAGATCTTTGGTCCATGCTCCCAGGGGGATAAAGACTAGGGAACCTTCCAATGGAGGGGATGGGATACAGAACTCTGGAGGTGAGAATTATGTGGAATTGTACCCTCTTCTTTTTTTATTATTTATTTTCCCTTTTGTTGCCCTTGTTTTGTTGTTGTTGTTGTTGATGTCGTCGTTGTTGGATAGGACAGAGAGAAATGGAGAGAGGAGGGGATAACAGAGAGAGGGAGAGAAAGATAGACACCTGCAGACTTGCTTCACCGCCTGTGAAGTGACTCCCCCTGCAGGTGGGGAGCCAGGGCTCAAACCGAGATCCTTACGCCAGTCCTTGAGCTTAGCGCCACCTGCGCTTAACCCGCTGCGCTACCGCCCCACTCCCTGAATTGTACCCTCTTATCCCATAATCTTGTTGATCATTATTAAATAATTATTTTTAAAAAGTAACAATCTAGAAAAAAAAATTTTTTTCTGCAGTCAGGGGACTCAGAATCTCACAGATTATGCTGAGAGGCTAGGAATGCCCCCACCCACCCACACCGCGGCCACTTCCCAGTGTGGGAGCCTCCTGTCTAGGCCTGCACAGACTCCAGGGGAGATCAATGTAGGCACATGGAGAGTGCCATGCACAGAGGAAGATTCATGAGTGGTGAAGCAGAGCTGTGGTGTCTCTCCCTCTCTGGGGAGAAGGAAGAACCGTAGAATCCTGCAGTCAGTCCCAGAACAGAAAAAAAAAAAAAAAAAAAAAAGATGAGCGCACAGGAAGAGTCAGCATCCTAGCTGCCTGCAGGCTGGGAGGCTTCCCTCAGGTGGCAGCAGCAGGGTTGGGCTTGAGAGACACTCAGTGACTGGAGAGGTAGCCCTGTGGACAGAGCAGCCGACTTGTCCCAGATGCAGTCCCTGGCACCACTTATTCCTGAGGTGCTCCCTATGTTTTTTTTAAATATTTATTTATTCCCTTTTGTTGCCTTTGTTTTATTGTTGTAGTTTTTATTATTGTTATTGATGTCATTGTTGGATAGGACAGAGAGAAATGGAGAGAGGAGGGGAAGACAGAGGGGGAGAGAAAGATAGACACCTGCAGACCTGCTTCACCGCCTATGAAGGGACTCTCCTGCAGGGGGGGTGCCAGGGCTGGAACCGGGATCCTCATGCTGGTCCTTGTGCTTTGTGCCATGTGCATACACTTAACCCTCTGTGCTACCACCCGACTCCCTCTCCCTATGTTTTTGTTTGTTTTGTTTTTGTCTCCAAGGTTATTGCTGGGGCTCTCAGTGCCTGCACCACAAATCCACTACTCCTGTCAGCCATTTTCTTTATTTTGTTGTTGTTGTTGTTGTTTATTGTTGGATAGGACAGAGAGAAATGGAGAGAGGAGGGGAAGACAGAGGGGGGAAGAGAAAGAGAAACACCTGTAGACCTGTTCCACTGCTTGTGAAGTGACCCCCTGCAGGTGAGGAACCTGGAGTTCAAATCAGGATTCTTGCACTGGTCCTTGCACTCTGTACTGTGAGCTTAACCTGGTGTGCCACTACCCAGCCCTGTTATTATTATTATTATTATTAACAGGAGGGCCCAGGTTCAAGGCCCTCACCACGAGCTCAACCCTCATGTGCCTGGAGGTGTAGGAGGGACATCAGAGGTGCTGAGCAAGGGCCAGGGCCCTGGGATGGACAGTGACTGGGGGCCAGGTGCCCCCACTTTCCTACTCACATAGGCCCCCCTGTAAGTGGGGGGCGCAGGATGACCTGATGAGGACCCCACAAAAGCAGCATCCCCCAGCCCCAAACCCATCAGCCAGAAGCCCAGCAGACAGATATTAGCATGGGCAAAGCTGCCTGCACCACAATGATTTGCCTCTTTCTCTGGCCAGCCCCCTGCCTCTGACACTCCAGTAAGAACTCCATGCAGAACAGCCTGGAACCAGATATGGGGTGGGGGGAACTGCAGGACACCCACAACCGGGGGTGTCAGGTGGCAAGGGAGTCCATCTTGCAAAAGCTCAGCTGTGGGTGGATCTGAGCAGCGTGGCCAAGCAGAGTGGCCACGAGCTCCAGCACAACCAGAACAGCTTAGCCTGGACCTGGCCCCAATGCCCCTGCAGTTCCCAAAAGCGCCTGAAGAGGGAGCTCCACACTGGGGCCGCGAAGCCACTTCAGGGGACTGCCCCAGTGAACAGCTGGCAGAGAAGGGGCATCCTAGAGCCCTGCCCTCCCTCCCTCGCCGCCAGCCTGCTCTCAGCACCCCTGGAAGGGATTGGACATAAAAGTCCCCTCCCCATTAACCCTGGCCAGGAAACTCAAGGTCTCATACCCCAGGACAGTTGGCAGAGAGCTCCCCGGGTCATCACCTGTGCCCGGCAGGGCAGGGGACAGGCTGCTCCGGCCATCACCCCAGGCGTCCAGGGTGGCATGGGGCATTACTTCTGTGTCCATTCCTGTGGTGGGGAGCTGGATCTTGGGGGTGGGAGCACTGATCCTAGATCAGGAATCTAAAAGTCAGATTGAGCCAGTTTTATACAGAGGAACATCACAGCCTTTGCCAATGACCAGCAAGGGTCAGACAGAGGAGCATCCTCTGGGCCAGAGACATAGGTCACCAGATAGGGTGCCTACTGTGCCATGCACACAGTCCAAGTTTGAATACCGGGCACCAGATAGGAGGTGCCACAGCACTGAGGGAAGCTCTGAACTGTGATATCACTCACTCTTTCACTTTTTTTAAATTTATTTTATTTACATTTATTTATTTATTCCCTTTTGTTGTCCTTGTTGTAGTTATTATTGATGTTGTTGGATGGGACAGAGAGATATGGAGAGAGGAGAGGAAGACAGAGAAGGGAGAGAAAGACAGACACCTGCAGACCTGCTTCACCACCTGTGAAGGGACTCCCCTGCAGGTGGGGAGCCAGGGGCTCGAAACGGGATCCTTACGCCGGTCCTTGTGCTTCACACCACCTGCACTTAACCCGCTGTGCTACCGCCCGACTCCCACTTTTTCACTTTAAAAAAAATCTTTATTTGATAGGGACAGCCAAGAAGGAAAAGGGTAATAGAGAGGGAGAGAGAAAGAGAGACAACTGCAGACGTGCTTCACCACTCATGAAGCTTTCCCCCTGCAGTTGGGGATGAGGGATTTGAACCTGGGTCCTTGCACACTGTAACGTAAGTGCTCGACCAGGTGTACCACCACCTGCCCCCCCCCTTTTTAACTTTATTTTATAGAACAGAGAGAAATTGAGAGGGAGAAAGAAACAGAAAGGGAGAGACAGGGCTGGGGAAATAGCAAAATGTTTATGCAAAAAGACTTTTATGCCTGAGGCACCAAAGCCCAGGTTCAATCCCCAGCACCATAAGGCAGAGCTAAGCAGAGCTCTGGTAAAAAAAAAAAAAAAAAAAAAAAAAAAAAGGAGTTGGGCGGTAGCACAGTAGGTTAAGCGCACATGGCACTAAGCGCAAGGACCAACGTAAAGATCCCGGTTCTTCTTCTTCTTCTTCTAGAGTTTGCCCTTCTTCCGTAGCCAATCAACAGCGTCAGGTTGAGCCTGATGTAAAGTTTCGAGACCTCTTTTGAATCTGGAGAGGTGGCAGTCTTTGACTATGTGGGTTTGAGCCCCCAGCTCCCCACCTGCAGGGGAGTCCCTTCACAGGCGGTGAAGCAGGTCTGCAGGTGTCTGTCTGTCTCTCCCCCTCTCTATCTTCCCCTCCTCTCTCCATTTTCTCTCTGTCCTATCCAACAATGGCTGCATCAGTAACAACAACAATAATAACTACAGCAATAAAACCACAAAGGGCAACAAAAGGGAATAAATAAATTTTTTTTAAAGCCAGAAACACACCTGTAGCACTGCTTCACTGCTCATGAAACTATCCCCCTGCATGTGGGGACCAGGGGCTTGAACCCAGGTCCTTGTGTTGGTAATACATGCTCTTAACCAGGCACATACCACCCAGCCCCCCACTCATTCTTTCTCAGCACCTGTTCCCACCTTATGTGTGCGTGTGTGTGTGTGTGTGTGTGTGTTTGTGTGTGTGTGTGTGTGTGTGTGTGTGTGTATGTGTGTGTGTTGGGGAAGGGCTGTGTCAGGTCATCACCAAATCTCCCTATTTTATTTTTAATTTTTTAATATTTATTTATTAATGAGAAAGATAAGAGGAGAGAGAAAAAGAACCAGACATCACTGTGGTACATGTGCTGCCAGGGATCAAACTCAAAACCTCATACTTGAGAGTTCAGTGCTTTATCTACTGTGCCACCTCCCAGATCACTATTTTCATTTTTCAAATAATTTTTTAACTATTCCTTTTTTTAAATTGTAGGCTAGCTACACTACTTTCTTTTTTTAATCTTTATTTATTTATTATTGAATAGAGACAGAGAAGTTGAGAGAGAAAGGGGAGATAGAGATGGAGAGAGACAGAGAGACACCTGCAGCCCTGCTTCACCACTTGCAAAGCTTTCCCCCTGCAGGTGGGGGCCAGGGGCTTGACCCCAGGTCCTTGCGCACCACAATATGAGCACTTAACCAGGTGTGCTACCGCCAGGCCCCCTACTATTCCTTTTTTTAAAAAGAAACTTTTTTTTTAAAATTTCCCTTTGTTGTTTATCATCATTGTTGTTATTATTGCTGTCGTTGTTGTTGGATAGGACAGAGAAAAATGGAAAGAGGAGGGGAAGACAGAGAGGGGGAGAGAAAGATAGACACCTGCAGACCTGCTTCACCACTTATGAAGTGACTCCCCTGCAGGTGGGGAGCCGGGGGCTCGAGGCACTTTGCACCATGTGCGTTTAACCCGCTACACCTCCGCCCAGCTCTCTTTTTCAAGTGTTTTATTTTGGGATATGAAGGTGATCTGACTGTGACATCTGATCGCCAGGGTTGAGTCGGCTGATCTGGCTGGCTAGATGGGTGTCCCCATCCTCCCTCACCGCTCCATGTGCGTCCCTCCTGACGCTGCGTACTGGGTCAAAGAGGACGGCCTTCCCCTACTGGTCTTTGGTCGAAGGTATATGAATAGGTGCACTCCCCTGCTAGAACCTCCAAACAAGCTCTCAAAGATTTTATTTTAGAGCTGGGTGGTGGCACACCTGGTTGATCACACGGGTTACAATGCACAAGGTCCCAGGTTCAAGCCCCTGGTCCCCACCTGCAGGGGGAAAGTTTCACAAGTGGTGAAGCAGGGCTGCAGGTGTCACTTAGTCTCTTTCCTTCTCTCTATCTCTCCCCTTCTCTCAATTTCTGGCTGTCTCTATCAAATAAATAAAGATAATAATAAAAAATAATTTTAAGGGAGTCATGGTTAGGGTTAGCGTTAAGCGTATGTGGCGCAAAGCGCAATGACCGGGTAAGGACCCTGGTTCGAGCCCCCAGCTCCCCACCTGCAGGGAAGTTGCTTCACAAGCGGTGAAGCAGGTCTGCAGGTGTCTATCTTTCTCTCCCCCTTTCTGTCTTCCCCTCCTCTCTCCATTTCTCTCTGTCCTATCCAACAACAATGACATCAGTAGTGACTACAACAATAAAACAGCAAGGGCAACAAAAGGGAATAAATAAATTTTTTTTAAATTATAAAAAATAATAATTTTAAAATATTTTATTTTAATGACATAGAGAGATACAAAAAGAGGGACCAGATGGTGGCACATATGGTTAATCATTCACATTACAGTGTGAAAGGATCTGGGTTCAAGCCCCTGCTTCCCACCTGCAGGGGGAAATCTTCATGAGTGATGAAACTGGGCTGCAGGTGTCTCTCTGTCTCTTTCCCTCTCTATCTCCCTCTCCCTTCTCAATTTCTCTCTGTCTCTATTCAATAATAGATAAATAAATAAAAGAGAGAGAAAAGACGAGAGCAGTAGTCAGCTCTAGCTTATGGTGGTGCCAGGAATCAAACCTAGCAGCCCATCACAGAGGGGCCTACCCTGACAGGAAGGAAGTCACAGCAAACCTCTCAAACCCCTCTCCCTCTGCTTCTTCCCCTACTTGGGAACCCAGAGCTGTCCTGGTCTCTCCCAGGAGAGACCACCAGGCTTGACTCCTGCTCTGAGCTCTCCATCACCCAAGCCTTCTCCCTAAGTCACCAGCCTAGCACCACTGCCAACCCCACCTCCTTGACCTAAAAATAGCTCTTTCCCACCAGCCAGAGCACTGCCTCCAGCTCCTGCTGGCTTTAATATCCTCCAGACCCGCAGCCCACAGGCCAAGCCGGTAATTAGGTTAGCTCCTCAGTCACTGGGGAGGGGCCCCCAGAGGGGCTGCGGAAGGAGGGAGCCTCTCTTTGGTAGCTGGGGCCAGAGCTTCTGCTGGGTGGTGGCAAGTGTGTGTGTGAGTGTGTGTGTGTGTGTGTGTGTGTGTGTGTGTGTGCGCGCGCGCACATGCATGCGTGCAGGGTGTGTAGTGTTGGATGTCAGAGAGCAGGTGTAACCAACTCCGTTTTGCCTCCACCAAAAGTGGTCACCTGGGGGCTGGGTGTTGGCACAGCTGCTTGAGTGCACCTTTTTTTTAAAAATTATTTTTGTTGCCTTTGTTTTTTGTTGTAGTGGTTATTATTGTTGTTGTTGTCATTGTTGGATAGGACAGAGAGAAATGGAGAGAGGAGGGAAAGACAGAGAGGGGGAGAGAAAGACAGATACCTGCAGACCTGCTTCACCGCCTGTGAAGTGACTCCCCTGCAGGTGGGGAGCCGGGGGCTTGAACCAGTATCCTTACTGCCGTCCTTGCGCTTTGCGCTACATGCGCTTAACCCACTGCACTACTGCCCTACTCCTTTGGGCGCACATTTTACCATGCACAAGGATCCCGGTTCAAGCCCCCAGTCCCTACCTGCAGGGGGGAAAGTTTCATGAGTGGTGAAGCAGGGCTGCAGGTGTCTCTCTGGCTCTCTCCCTCTATATCTGCTCTTTCCTCTCATTCTCTGGCTGTCTCTATTCAATAAAGATAATTTAAAAAAAAAATAAGTGGTCACTCTGGGAACAGGTGCATCTCAGGGAAAGGGGCTGCTTACTGACTCCTCCTCCAAGCTGTACAGCCCCTGGGCTCCTGTGATTCACCACCCCACCCCCACAAATAGCCTCATAACAGAATTCTTCCTCCCCTGACCCTCCCCCCTGATAAGCCCTGACTGAACCCCAGCCTCAAAGGGGAGGTAGCTTTTCGAGACACCAATGGGCCATCTTCCCAGGGTTGCTGGCACCTGACTGACTTTGCTTTTCTCCACAGGCTCCTGTCTCTGGGGAGCCTGTCTTCCAAGCAGTGAGCAAGAATCTCTGGTTTGGTAACAGTGTGTGTCATACGCTGTTTGTATGTCTGTGGCATGTGTGAGTATGACCCCTGTGAGTGTTGGAAGAAACAGACTCTGGTGTGCTAGGATCCCTGTCTCATGTGAAATAAATAATTGAAATTTAATAAATGAATTAAAATAAGGGCTAGGGAGGCAATAAAAATGATTCTCACGCCTGAGGCTCTGAGGTTCCAGATTCAATCCCCTGTACCACCATAAGCCAGAGCTGAAAAGTGCTCTAGTAAAAAAATAAATAAAATAAGGGCCTGGGCGGTGGTGTACCTGGTTAAGCTCACAGAGTAGTATTAAGCACAAAAATGCCAGCAAGGATCTGGGTTCCAGTCCCCAGCTACCCACCTTCAGGGGGGACACTTCACAAATGGTGAAGCAGGTCTGCAGGTGTCTCTCTTTCTCTCTCTCCCTTCTCTATCTTTCCCTCTTCCCTCAATTTCTCTGTCCTACCTAATAAAATGGGAAAAAATGGCTGCCAGGAGTAGTGGGTTTGTAGTGTTGGCACCAAGCCCCAGCGATAACCCTGGAGGCTAATTAATTAATTGATGGAACAGGTAGTGGTGGTGCACCCAGAAGAACATATACGTTGCTGTAAGCAAGAACCTGGGTTTAAGTCTCCAGCCTCCATCTGCAGAGAGGGAAGCTTCACAAGTGGTGAAACAATGTTGCAGGTATCTCTCCTTCTCTCTGTCTCTCCCCCTACCCCTGTCTCTATCAAAAAGAAAAAGGAAAAATGGCTACTGGAAATGGTGGAGCCTTGCAGGCACCAAGTCCTAGCAGTAACTCTGGTGGAAAAAAAAAAAAAAAAGGTAAAATAAAGGTATGGGAAGATAGTTTACCTGATCAGTGCATCTGCTTTGCAGAGAATGCAACCCAGCTTTGAGACCAGCCCCCACCACACTGGGGAAGCTTCGGTGGTTTGATCTCTCCCTGTGCCTCAGCAATTACAAAAAACAAACTGAGGGGCCAGGCGGTAGCGCAGCAGGTTAAGTACACATGGTGCAAATTACAAGGACTTGTGTAAGAATCCCAGCTGGAGGGAGTCGGGCAGTAGTGCAGTGGATTAAGCACATGTGGCACAAAGCGCAACGACAGGTGCAAGGATCCTGGTTCGAGCCCCCCGGCTCCCCACCTGCAGGGGAGTCGCTTCACAAGCCTGTTTGTCTCCCCCTCTCTGTCTTCCCCTCCTCTCTCCATTTCTCTCTGTCCTATCTAACAGAGATAACATCAATAACAAACAAGGGCAACAAAAGGAAAAATAAATATTAAAAAAAAATCCCCGTTCGAGCCCTGGCTCCCCACCTGCAGGGGAGTCGCTTCACAGGTGGTGAAGCAGGTCTGCAGGTGTCTATCTTTCTCTCGCCCTCTCTGTCTTCCCCTCCTTTCTCCATTTCTCTCTGTCCTATCCAACAACAACTACAACAATAAAACAACAAGGGCAAAAAAAGAGAACAAATAAATAAAATAAAAAAATTTTTTTTAAAAAGAGTCCTGGTTGGAGCGTTAGGTGGTTCCTCACCTGCTGGGGAGTTGCTTCACAGGCGGTGAAGCAGGTCTGCAGGTGTCTATCTTTCTCTTCCCCTCTCTGTCTTCCCCTCCTCTCTCCATTTCTCTCTGTCCTATCTAACAATGACGACAACAACAACAACAATAACTACAAAAATGAAAAACAACAAGGGCAACAAAAGGGAAAATAAATATTAAAAATAAAGTCCCGGTTGTAGCCCCCGGCTCCCCACCTGCAGGGGAGTCGCTTCACAGGCGGTGAAGCAGGTCTGCAGGTGTCTGTCTTTCTCCCTCTCTGTCTTCCCCTCCTCTCTCCATTTCTCTCTGTCCTATCCAACAACAATGACAGCAATAGCAATAATAATTAGAACAAGGGTAACAAAAGGGACAAAATGGCCTCCACGAGCAGTTGATTCATAGTGCAGGCACCGAGCCCCAGCGATAACCCTGGAGACCAAAAAAAAAGGAAAGGAAAGGAAAGGAAAGAGAAGAGAAGAGAAGAGAAGAGAAGAGAAGAGAAGAGAAGAAAAGAGAAAAGAAAAGAAAAGAAAAGAAAAGAAAAGAAAAGAAAAGAAAAGAAAAGAAAAGAAAAGAAAAGAAAAGAAAAGAAAAGAAAAAGAAACTGGCCAGGGGCACTCCAGTAGGCACAAGATGGGGAGGGGACAAAGGCTGCTAAGGACAGATTTAGATACAGAAGACCTAGATGCCCATCCCCATCACACACACACACATACATGCATTCTCTCTCTCTCTCTCTCTCTCTGAGCTAGCCTCTTGCTTTGGAAACAAATTGGGCCTGGGGGGCTCTCTGGGGGTCTCAAGGGAGGGGCCTGCTGCCTCAGGCCCCCTGAGGCTTTCTGCTGGTGTGCAAACACACACACCACGTTTATACACTTCTGTGTGTGTTCCTGGCTGCACGTGCAGGTCTCTGGGGGAATCCCCTCTTCCTGCCCCACGCTGGGCAACCTGCCTCAAGCCACCTCCTCTCTCCCCCAAAATTGGCCTGTCAGGAGGGGCAGGCTGAGGCTGGCCCCCGGGCTTCCACCTGCCCCCAGCCCTCCTTCAGGCTCTATTGGTTGCCTGGGGATGAGACCAGCCAGCAGACCCCCCTAAAAATCCTCTGTCCTTCCATGGGAAGCCGGGACTTCTGCCCCCAGAGGGTGACCCTTGGGCTTGCAGGAGGATGCAGAGTCCTCCAGAAAAAGGCTTAGGCAGACCTGCCTCTCCTGCCCCTGGTGTGCGGGCATGTGTTCATGCCCAGATGCCCACAAGTGGTGCTGGGTTGGTGAGGAGCGTGAGGGTGGCACATGTGACGGTTCAGGTGTATCTGTGTGCATGTAAGTGAGGTGTGGGGTGTGTGAGGTGGGGGAGGGAGCTCAGCATCAGAGCACAGAACTCACTTGCCAGAGGGCTCAGAATTCCCAAGTTCAATCCCCGGCACTGCCATAGGCCTGGGTTTTGGTATCTCAATCTCTCAGAAGTAATCTTTGCAGCCTAAGAGGGGTCACAGCAGAAGAGGCCTCTATTGAACTCCATTCCATGCACCACGTGTGCCAGAGTGATGCCATGCCCGGCCCACCTCTCTCTCTCTTTCTCTCATTAATACATTTTAAAATCTTAGGGGTGGGGGGGTTCATATTTAATTCACCGGGGTGGTCCAGGAGGTGGCGCAGTGGATAAAGTATTGGATTCTCAAGCATGAGGTCCTGAGTTTGATGCCTGGCAGCACATGTACCAGAATGATGTCTGGTTCTTTCTCTCTCCCCTCCTATCTCATTAATAAATAAATAAAATCTTTAAAAAACAAAGGGGGGATCAGGCGGTAGAGCAGCAGGTTAAGTGCATATGGCGCAAAGTGCAAGGACTGGAGCAAGGATCCTGGTTGGAGCCCCCAGCTCCCCACCTGCAGGAGAGTTGCTTTATGGGCAGTGAAGCAAGTCTGCAGGTGTCTGTCTTTCTCTCCCCCTCTCTGTCTTTCCCTCCTCTCTCCATTTCTCTCCATCCTATCCAACAACAATGGCATTAATAACAACAATAATAATAACAACGATAAAACAACCAGGGGAACAAAAGAGGAAAAAAATAGCCTCCAGGAGCAGCGGATTCATGGTGCAGGCATTGAGCCCCAGCAATAACTCTGGAGGCAAAAAAAAAAAAAAAAAAAAAAAAAACAGATGTAGTTCACCTGGTAAAGCACACACTTCGCCATGTAGGAGGACCCAGGTTTGAGCGTCATGGGTGGTAGAATGGTGCTATGGTGTTTCTATTCCTCTCCCCGTCTCTCTGTCTCTGTCTCTCTGACTATCTCCCCTTCTTTTTCTGAAATTAAAAGGGAACTTAGCCCAAGAGGTGGAGCAATAGATAGAGCACCAGACTCTCAAGTATGAGGTCTCGAGTTCAAGCCCCAGCACCACATGTGTCCAAATAATGCCCTAGTTCTCCCTTTCTCTCTCACTCTCTGTCTCTCTTCTGTCTTTCTCTCATGTATAAAAAAAATCAGGGAGTCGGGCTGTAGCGCAGCGGGTTCAGCGCAGGTGGCACAAAGCACAAGGACCGGCATAAGGATCCCTGTTCGAACCCCGGCTCCCCACCTGCAGGGGAGTCGCTTCACAGGTGGTGAAGCAGGTCTGCAGGTGTCTGTCTTTCTCTCCTCTTCTCTGTCTTCCCCTCCTCTCTCCATTTCTCTCTGTCCTATCCAACAACGACAACAGCAATAATAACTACAACAATAAAACAACAAGGGCAACAAAAGGGAATAAATAAATAAATAAAATAAATATTAAAAAAAATCAAACAGACATTTATTTTTTTTGCCTCCATGGTTATTTCTGGGGCTCGGTACCACAAATCCACTTCTCCTGGAGACTTTCCCCCTCTTTTTGTTGCCCTTGTTGTTTTATCATTGTTGTAGTTATTATTGTTGTTATTGATGTTATTGTTGTTAGATAGAACAGAGAGAAATGGAGAGAGAAGGGGAAGACAGAGAGAGGGGGAGATGAAGATAGACAGACACCTGCTGACCTGCTTCACCGCCTATGAATCGACTCCCCTGTAGGTGGGGAGCTGGGGGCTCGAACTGGGATCCTTGCCAGCCCTTGCGCTTTGCACCATGTGCGCTTAACCCGCTGTGCTACCACCCGACTCTCTCTTTTCTCTTTTTTAATATCATTGTAAAGAAATGTCTTGGGGGGCTTCCACTCCCCATCAGTAGGGGGAGGTCTCACAAGCAGTGAATTAAGTACTGCAGGTGTCTCTCTGTCTCTCTCCCTCTCTCTCCCCTTTCAATATCTCTCTGTCTTGTCAAATAAAGAAAAAAAAGGGGGGAGTAGGGGATGACTGGTGGGAGCAGTGCATTCATCATAAAGGTGTCAAGCAAGCCCCATGGATAACCCAGGTAGCAATTTTAAAAAATATAATACGGGGGGGGGGGGGGGTGGTCAGGAGGGAGCAGGGGCGAGCAAGGCAGGGGGTGGATGGGGGTGGGGGACATGTCAGGTGTGTGTGATCATCAGGCGTCTGGGTGCCTGGAGTCTGCTCAGCAAGCAGACAGAGCTGGCCAGGAAACTGGGTCACATCCGCCCTACAGCTGCAGCTGCAGCTCTCACCTCTGCGATGCCCTCCTCCCCGCACACCTGCAGGAGCTGGGGCACCCAGGTGTGACTCTGCTTGCACACTCCTCCTTGGGGCTTGGAGGTCCCTGTCTGGCATGGGAGCCTCAACACAGCAGGTGCCTGGGGTGAGATGGGGGGACCAAGGGTTGGGGGACAAGCTGTGGTGACAATCCAAGGGAGTCAGGGGGTATGGGTCCTGGGCCACAGTGACAGGGCTTGAGGGACACCCTCACCTCAGTCCTCTGCCCTGTACTCCATCTTTGCTCCTTTACCCACATTCTCCCCATGTTAGCATCCCATCTTCTCTCCCTCTCTCTCTCTCTCTCTCTCTTCTTTTTTCTCTATTTATTTATGTATTTATTTATTGCCAGAGTCCTGCTCAGCTCTGGCTGATGGTGGTGTTGGGGATTGAACCTGGGACCTCAGAGCCTCAGGCATGAGAGTCTTCTCACATCACCACTGTAATATATCCCATCTATCTTCATTCCCCTTTTCCTCTCCTCACCCTCGTGTGGCCATTCAGGTTTTATTTTCCCCACCTGCTGTGGTGCTGCTTCATAAGTGGTGAGACAGGTCTGCAGGTGTCCATCTTTCTCTCCTCCTCCTTTTAAAAATAGTTTTATTTATTTATTATTGGATACTAAGAGAGAGAGAAATTGAGAGGGAGGGAGGAGATAGAGAGGGAAAGAGACAGAGAGATACCTGCAGCCCTGCTACACCACTTATGAAGGCTTTCCCCCTGTGGGTGGGGAGCAGGGGTTTGAACCTGGGTCCTTGCACAGTGTAATGTGTGCACTTAACCAGGTGTGCCACCGCCTGACCCCTCTCTTTCTCCCTGTCTTTCGCCCCCTCCACTCTCAATTTCTCTCTGTCTTATCAAATAAAATAAAAAGGGGGAAAATAAGGCCACCGGGAGTGGTGAATCCATACTGTAGGCAATTAGCTCCAGTGAGAACCCTGGTGGCAATAAAAAAAAAAAGTTTAGTCCCCACCTGCAGGAGGAAAGCTTCACAAGCGGTGAAGCAGGGCTGCAGGTATTCCCCCTCTCTGTCTCCCCCTTCCTTCTTGATTTCTGGCTGTATTTGTCCAATAAATAAATAAAGATATTTTTAAAAAATATTTATTTATTCCCTTTTGTTGCCCTTATTGCTTTATTGTTATAGTTATTGTTGTTGTTGTTATAGATGCCGCCGTTGTTAGATAGGACAGAAAGAAATGGAGAGAGGAAGGGAAGACAGAGGGGGGAGAGAAAGATAAACACCTGCAGGCCTGCTTCACTGCCTGTGAAGAGACTCCCCTGCAGGTGGGGAGCCGGGGGCTCGAACCAGGATCCTTATACCAGTCCTTGTACCACGTGCACTTAAACTGCAACAACAATGACATCAATAATAACTACAAAATAAAACAAGGACAACAAAAGGGAATAAATAAATAAGTAAATATAAAATTTTTTAGATAAATAAATAAATAAGTTTTTGTTCCAGCTGGGGCCCTAATCGGGGAATCCTGAGATTCCCAAACAGACTTGATGGGCCTAGAACTCAAATTAATCCCTCTCTCCATTGATACCAGTCATTTCTATCAGGAACAACAAAATAGACCCCTTTGTGGGCCCCCATAGGACCTTGCCCTCAACTTGGATCAACAATGGTAGAGAATGTTCCATCCTCCCAAGGGAAGATGGACAACATACTCTATGCTACACCTGAGGAAGATGGGTCGATACTGGCGCAGCCTGGAATGTTCCTACTCATGACCACAGAATGTGAGCTCAGATCTAGAAGGATGCAGAGTTCACACAGGCTCCTAAACTAATTATGGGCCCCAGATCACATCAAATCAATGGGGTTTACAGTCAACAATATTTATACCCCTTTTCCATATAAGGGAGCTACTCTCTTCTCTGATCCAGCTTTCTAGTCCTTTTCCCAGCCATGACATCATCTCCCCAAAGAATGACTTGGATCTACCTGCATATCAGATTTCAGGCTCAGGCAAAAAACAAACAAAAAAAAACACACTAGTATAGCTATGGGCTCTTTGAAATATAACTAAAATATGCCTACTAGCTATCTACAAAATGGAAGACCGCCCCCCACAACACTTCATCTGCACTATTCCAGCCTTTAGGTCCATGATTGTTCAACAATTTGTTTGGCTTTGTATGTTAATTCTCTTTTCAGCCACCAGGTTCCAGATGCTAGCAGGATGTGACCAGACTTCCCTGGACAGACAACCCCACCAATGTGCCTTGAAGCTCCGCTTCCCCAGAGCCCTTCCCCACTAGGGAAAGAGAGAGACAGGCTGGGAGTACGGATCGAACTGTCAATGCCCATGTTCAGCTGGGAAGCAATTACAGAAGCCAGACCTTCAACCTTCTGCATCCCACAATGACCTTGGGTCCATACTCCCAGAGGGTTAAAGAATAGGAAAGCTATCAGGGGAGGGGATAGGAAGTCTGGTGGTGGGAATTGTGCGAAGTTGTACCCCTCTTATCCTGTGGTTTTGTCAATGTTTCCTTTTCATAAATAAAAAAAATTAAAAATTAAAAAAAAAGGAAGTCAGGCTGTAGCGCAGCGGGTTAAGCGCATGTGGCACAAAGCACAAAGACCAGTGTAAGGACCCCGGTTTGAGCCCCCGGCTCCCCACCTGCAGGGGAGTCGCTTTACAAGTGGTGAAGCAGGTCTGCAGGTGTCTATCTTTCTCTCCCCCTCTGTCTTCCCCCTCTTCTCTCCATTTCTCTCTGTCCTATCCAACAACAACGACTACAATAATAACTACAACAATAAAACAATAAGGGCAACAAAAGGGAATAAATACATTAAATAAATATTTAAAAAATTAAAATTTTTTTTTAAGTTTTTGTTTACTTGGGCCCAGGAGATGGCAAATGGTAAAGTGTATATCTCACCATGTATGAAGCCCAGGGGCTCATCTCTGGCACCACATGGCATCACCACAGATAGCAACAGAGAGAGCTCCACAGATGGTGAAGCGGGGCTGTGGTGTTTCTCCATCTCTTGTCTCCCCCCTCCACTCTTCTCCTTCTCTTTCTGAATATATAGGATTAAAAAAAAAGTTCAAAAAGTAGGTCAGGAAGGCCACTCAGTGGAATTGCTCATGAAAGAGGTCCTTGGTGCCACATTATAAAAAACAAACATTTGGGACCAGGTGGTAGCACACTGGGTTAAGCACACATTGTATGAAGCACAAGGACCAGTGTAAGGATCCCGGTTCGACCCCCCAGCTCCCCACATGCAGCGGAGTCGCTTCACAGGTCTCTCCCCCTCTGTCTTCCTCTCTTCTCTCTATTTCTCTCTGTCCTGTCCAACAACAATGGATGGTTACCAGGAGCAGTGGATTCATAGTGCAGGCACTGAACCTCAGTGATAACCCCAGAGACAAAAAAAAATTTCTCACGTGGGTAGAGTATATGATTTTGCCATGTGTGTGACCCAAGTTCAAGTCCAGCCCCTAAGACATTAAAGGAAACTTTGATGCTGTGGTCTCTTTCACTCTCTCTGCCTCTCTGTCTCTTTCTAAATAGTAATAATAAATTTAAAAAAGAAAAACAAAGGTTTTCAAGAGGCTGAGCAGTGGCTCACCTGGTTGAGTGCACATGTTACAGTGCACAAAGTCTCAGGTTCAAGCCCCTGGTCCCCACCTGCAGGTGGAAAGATTCATGCGTGGTAAAGCAGGGCAGCAGGTATCTTTCTGTCTCTCTCCCTCTCTATTTCCCCTTCCCCCTTAATGTCTCTGTCTCTATCCAACAAAGAATAACTAAATAATAAAAAATATTTAAAAATAGATTTAATTTTTTTAGTTTATTTATTTTCCCTTTTGTTGCCCTTATTGTTTTTGTTTTTTTTTATTGTTGTTGTAGTCATTATTGTTGTCGTCGTTGTTAGGACAGCGAGAAATGGAGAGAAGAGGGGAAGACAGAGAGGGAGAGAGAAAGACAGACACCTGCAGACCTGCTTCATCACCTGTAAAGTGACTCCCCTGCAAGTGGGGAGCCAGAGGCTCGAACTGGGATCCTTAGGCTGGTCCTTGCGCTTTGCACCATGTGTACTCAAACCACTGTGCTACTGAGATTTAATTTTTTTCACAGCCAGGGAAATGGTATAGTAGTTATGTAAAAAATTTAAAAATCCTGCCTGAGGATTTCTGAGGTCACAGGTTCAGTCCACAGCACCATCATAACCCAGAGTTGATCAATGTTCTGGTTTAAAAAAAGAAAAGAAATGAAAAAGGGGGCCGGTGGTGGCACACCTAGTTGAGTGCACGTGTTACAATGCATAAGGACCCAGGTTCAAGCCCCCAGCCCCCACCTGTGGAGGGAAAGCTTTGCAAGTGGTGAAGCAGTGTTGTAGGTGTCTTTCTTTCTCTCTCTCCCTCTCACCTCCTTTCCTCTCTATTTCTGGCTGTCTCTAAATAGAGATAATTTTTTTAAAAAAAGAAAAAGAAAGGAAGAAAGGGAAGAAGAAAATGAAAAGAAAAATAAAAAAAAATTGTGAAAGATGTATTTATAGTATACAAGAGAGAGTTTCACAAGAGACAGACAGAAAACACCACTCTGGCACATACAGCTCTCTGATCAAGCCAGGCACCACCAGCAGGAAAACACTAAAAGGTCATCTTGTCTGTCCCCTGTGGAGTGATGCCAGGGCCAAGTTCAAGGCCACAGCCCAGCCTCAGTTCCAGCCTAACAGGCAGGCATGCCTTTGGGTCCAGCAGATCATGGCTCGATCACAGTCCGTGTCGCCTACAGACTGGGCGGCTGTGGGCAGCTCTGGGCCTCTCTGAACCTCAGTGTCCTCGTCTGTGACGTGGGACAATGGCCCCCAGCTCACAGGTGACACAGACGAGCACAGTCCTTGGGACACATCAGCGTTCAAAGCTGAGAGGAGAGCGACCTGGGTTGGGGACTTGATCCAAGTATGTCAGACTGCCAGAGGCAACCCCTTCCTTCCCACCCCCACCCCTCACCCCCACCCCTGCCAACCAGGTGCTTGTCCTGGGGCGGTGGATGGCTTGGATGGTTCCAGGCTTGGCAGTGGGAGGCACAGCCAGAGGATTCGACTTCCGGAGGCGGAGCTACGAGCAGCAGATCGCTTTCTCTCCTCTCCTCTCCTCTCCTCTCCCCGATCAACTAGGAATACCAAAGGAGACCACCCGGACCGAAAAAAGACAGGACTAGAATGACCACAGGAACCCAGTAAATCACCCGTGAGTACAAACACGCGTGGCTGGTGACAGAGAGGAGAGAGGGGCCTAAGGAGAGATTAAGTGGCTGCTAACAGTTCAACAGTTTATCAGTGGAGACACCACCTCCAGTCTGCTCCACAACAAGGGGACAGCTGAAGGGAGGAAAGGACTCCCCAGAGACTCACCAAGTGCAACTCTGAGTCTCCATTGCTACTACCCTCAGAATCTGGAGGAGCAACAGGGAGGGACACCAGGGGACAGAGATCTAACCGGGAAACTCAGGAGAAGACCTATACCTCGGTGGCATAACTGAGGGGCTGTGAAAGTCTCTTTGCATAACCACTAGATTATATCTGCCACACCCTGCTTTATCTCTTGGTCAGGAGTCAGTGATTAAGCTAAGAAGCCTATTGATAGTTTAAAAGCCCTTAGACTCCCATAGCCTACAGGGAAGAAAAAAAAAAGAGGCTTTTACACCACTGAGCTCCAACTCAGGGATTGAAAAAACTGTTAACATATATAAAATGGTTAAAACAACAAGAAAAAATATTGGAGACTCGAACCAGGACAAGAGTCCAGCTAAAAGTCCTCCAGAGGGTGAAGCACAAAACAACGAGTTCAACATCCAAACATTAGCTAAGGAAATAATAATAGGAGTGAGTAAAGAATTTGAAAAAATTGTAATCAGAAATGCAGGAACAACAAATGAGAAAATGGAAGAAAATTCTAATCATCTCATGGTTATTAGAGAGCTGAAAGCTGAAATCGCTGAGCTAAGAAGGCAACTAGCTGAACAAGCTAAAACAGTATCAGAGCAGGGCAACAAAATAGATGAACTCCAGAAAGCAGTAGAGGGCAGAGAAAATAGAATCTATGAGGCTGAAAACAGAATTAGCAAGATTGAGGATGAATTAGAGACAACTAAAAAAGAAGTAAGAGATCTCAAAAAGAGATTAAGAGATGCTGAAAACAACAACAGAGTCCTATGGGATGACTTCAAAAGAAACAATATACGCATTATTGGCTTACCAGAGGAAGAAAGAGAAGGGGAGGAAGAAAGCATTCTCCAGGCCATAATAGCTGAAAATTTCTCTAGTCCAGACAACACCAAAGACATAAAGATTCAATAAGCCCAGAGGGTCCCAAACAGAATTAACCCAGACCTAAAGACACCAAGACATGTCATACTTAGATTGGAAAGGAATAAGGATAAAGAAAGGATCCTCAAGGCTGCAAAAGAAAAACAAAGAGTCACCTACAAAGGAAAACCCATAAGATTAGCAGCAGACTTCTCCATACAAACACTACAGGCCAGAAGAGAATGGCAAGATATCTATCGAGTGCTCGATGAGAAAGGCTTTCAGCCAAGAATACTATATCCTGCTAGACTGTCATTCAGACTAGATGGAAGCATCAAAACCTTCTCAGACAAGCAACAGCTGAAGGAAGAAACCATCACCAAGCCTGCCCTGAAAGAAGTTCTGAAAGGTCTCCTATAAATAACCAGACCACCACAAATAGGACATATATCAAAACACTCTAAAACTCTACAAGAATGGCGTTAAAATATCTTCAATCTTTGATATCAATAAATGTCAATGGCCTGAATTCACCTATTAAAAGACACAGAGTAGGAAGATGGATCAGAAAACACAACCCAACAATATGTTGTCTACAGGAAACTCACCTAACTCAACAAGACAAACACAGACTTAAAGTGAAAGGATGGAAAACTATCATTCAAGCCAATGGCCCACAAAAAAGGGCAGGAACAGCTATTCTCATATCTGACATGATAGACTTTAAAATAGATAAGATTAAAAAAGATAGGAATGAACACTACTTAATGCTCAGAGGATCAGTCAATCAAGAGGACTTAACAATTATTAACATCTATGCACCCAATGAGAAGCCATCTAAATACATCAAACTTCTACTGAAAGAGCTACAGCAATATATTAACAGTAACACAGTCATAGTAGGGGACTTCAACACCCCACTCTCTCAACTTGACAGATCATCCAGGAATAAAATCAGTAAAGACATAAGGGAGCTAAATGAAGAGATAGATAAACTAGAACTATTGGACATTTTCAGAGTCATTCATCCCAAGAAACTGGAATACACATTTTACTCAAATCCACATGGATCATTCTCAAGGATAGACCATATGTTAGGCCACAAAGACAGCATCAGCAAATTCAAGAGCACTGAAATCATCCCAAGCATCTTCTCAGACCACAGTGGAATTAAACTAACACTTAACAATCAACAGAAGATTAGTAACAGTCCCAAAATGTGGAAGCTCAACAGTATACTTCTTAACAACTTCTGGGTCAAAGAGGAAATCAAGGAAGAAATCAAAATGTTTCGAGAGTTCAATGAAAATGACGACACAAGCTATCAAAATATTTGGGACACAGCTAAAGCAGTCCTAAGAGGGAAGTTCATAGCTATACAAGCACACATTAGGAAACAAGAAAAGGCACAAATAAACAGCCTGATTGCACATCTTAAATACCTAGAAGAAGAACAACAAAGGAATCCTAAAGCAACCAGAAGGACAGAAATCACTAAAGTTAGGGCAGAAATAAATAACATTGAGAATAGGAAAACCATACAAAAGATCAATGAAAGTAAATGTTGGTTCTTCGAAAGAGTAAACAAAATGGACAAACCTTTAGCCAGACTCACAAAACAAAAAAGGGCGAAGACCCAAATAAATCGGATAGTAAATGAAAGAGGAGATATCACAACAGACATTGCAGAAATTCAACATATCATGCGAGGCTTCTATGAACAACTATATGCCACCAAGCTAGAGAACCTGGAAGAAATGAATGATTTCCTAGATACCTACCAACTTCCAAAACTAAGTAAAGAGGAAGTGGATAACATGAACAGGCCCATCACAGCTAATGAAATTGAAACAGTTATCAAAAATCTTCCCAAAAATAAAAGTCCTGGACCAGATGGTTTTACAAATGAATTCTACAAAACTTTCAAAGAAGAACTAATACCTCTACTTTTAAAAGTCTTCCAGAAGATTGAAGACACTGGAATACTCCCTGCCAGCTTCTATGAAGCCAACATCACCCTGATACCAAAAGCAGACAGGGACACAACCAAAAAAGAAAACTACAGACCAATATCTCTGATGAACATAGATGCAAAAATATTGAACAAAATTCTAGCCAACCGGATACAGCAGTATATCAAAAAGATTGTTCATCATGACCAAGTGGGGTTATCCCAGGCATTCAAGGTTGGTTTAATATACGTAAATCAATCAATGTGATCCACCACATCAACAAAAGCAAGACCAAAAACCATATGGTCATATCAATAGATGCAGAGAAAGCCTTTGACAAAATACAACATCCCTTTATGATCAAAACACTACAAAAAATGGGAATAGATGGAAAATTCCTGAAGATAGTGGAGTCTATATATAGCAAACCTACAGCCAACATCATACTCAATGGTGAAAAACTGGAAGCATTTCCCCTCAGAGCAGGTACTAGACAGGGCTGCCCACTATCACCATTACTATTCAACATAGTGTTGGAAGTTCTTGCCATAGCAATCAGGCAGGAGCAAGGAATTAAAGGCATACAGACTGGAAGAGAAGAAGTCAAACTCTCCTTATTTGCAGATGACATGATAGTATACATAGAAAAACCTAAGGAATCCAGCTAGAAGCTTTTGGAAATCATCAGGCAATACAGTAATGTGTCAGGCTATAAAATTAACATTCAAAAGTCAGTGGCATTCCTCTATGCAAACACTAAGTTAGAAGAAATTGAAATCCAGAAATCAGTTCCTTTTTCTATAGCAACAAAAACAATAAAATATCTAGGAATAAACCTAACCAAAGAAGTGAAAGACTTGTATACTGAAAATTATGAGTCACTACTCAAAGAAATTGAAAAAGACACAAGGAAGTGGAAAGATATTCCATGTTCATGGGTTGGAAGAATTAACATCATCAAAATGAATATATTACCCAGAGCCATCTACAAATTCAATGCTATCCCCATCAAGATCCCAAGCACATTTTTTAGGAGAATAGCAAAAATGCTACAAATGTTTATCTGGAACCAGAAAAGACCTAGAATTGCCAAAACAATCTTGAGAAAAAAGAACAGAACCAGAGGCATCACACTCCCAGATCTCAAACTGTATTATAGGGCCATTGTCATCAAAACTGCTTGGTACTGGAACATGAACAGACACACTGACCAGTGGAATAGAATTGAGAGCCCAGAAATGAGGCCCCACACCTATGGACATCTAATCTTTGACAAAGGGGCCCAGACTATTACATGGGGAAAGCAGAGTCTCTTCAACAAATGGTGTTGGAAACAATGGGTTGAAACATGCAGAAGAATGAAACTGAATCACTGTATTTCACCAAATACAAAAGTAAATTCCAAGTGGATCAAGGACTTGGATGTTAGACCAGAAACTATCAGATACTTAGAGGAAAATATTGGCAGAACTTTTTTCCGCATAAATTTTAAAGACATTTTCAATGAAACGAATCCAATTACAAGGAAGACTAAGGCAAGTATAAACCTATGGGACTACATCAAATTAAAAAGCTTCTTCACAGCAAAAGAAACCACTACCCAAATCAAGAGACCCCTCACAGAATGGGAGAAGATCTTTACATGCCATACATCAGATAAGAGTTTAATAACCAACATATATAAAGAGCTTGCCAGACTCAACAACAAGACAACAAATAACCCCATCCAAAAATGGGGGGAGGACTTGGACAGAATATTCACCACAGAAGAGATCCAAAAGGCCGAGAAACACATGAAAAAATGCTCCAAGTCTCTGATTGTCAGAGAAATGCAAATCAAGACAACAATGAGATATCACTTCACTCCTGTGAGAATGTCATACATCAGAAAAGGTAACAGCAGCAAATGCTGGAGAGGGTGTGGGGTCAAAGGAACCCTACACTGCTGGTGGGAATGTCAATTGGTTCAACCTCTGTGGAGAACAGTCTGGAGAACTCTCAGAAGGCTAGAAATGGACCTACCCTATGACCCTGCAATTCCCCTCCTGGGGATATATCCTAAGGAACCCAACACATCCATCCAAAAAGATCTGTGTACACATATGTTCTTGGCAGCACAATTTGTAATAGCCAAAACTTGGAAGCAGCCCAGGTGTCCAACAACAGATGAGTGGCTGAGCAAGTTGTGGTATATATACACAATGGAATACTACTCAGCTGTAAAAAATCATGACTTCACCATTTTCAGCCGATCTTGGATGGACCTTGAAAAAATCATGTTGAGTGAAATAAGTCAGAAACAGAAGGATGAATATGGGATGATCTCACTCTCAGGCCGAAGTTGAAAAACAAGATTAGAAAAGAAAACACAAGTCGAACCTGAAATGGAATTGGAGTATTACACCAAAGTAAAAGACTCTGGGGTGGGTGGGTGGGTGGGTGGGGAGAATACAGGTCCATGAAAAATGATGAATGAAATAGTGGGGGTTGTATTGTTAAATGGGAATCTGGGGAATGTTATGCATGTAAAAAAAAAAAAAAAAAAAAAGAAGTAGAAACGCAAAGCAGAAATTGACTGAGTTTGGAGTATGGCACCAAAGTAAGAAAGCAGAAGTACACTAGAGTTTGCAGTGAGTACCTCCCTAATACTTCCTCTCCACTTTTCCAAGCTTTGGGTCCATGATTGCTCAACAATTTGTTTGGCTTTGTATGTTAACTCTCTTTTCAGTCACCAGGTTCCAGGTGTCATCAGGATGCCAGCCAGATTTCCCTGGATTGAAGACCCCGCCAATATGTCCTGGAGCTCAGCTTCCCCAGAGACCCACCCTACTAGGGAAAGAGAGAGGCAGACTGGGAGTATGGACCGACCAGTCAACGCCCATGTTCAGCGGGGAAGCAATTACAGAAGCCAGACCTTCTACCTTCTGCAACCCACAATGACCCTGGGTCCATGCTCCCAGAGGGATAGAGAATGGGAAAGCTATCGGGGGAGGGGGTGGGATATGGAGATTGGGTGGTGGGAAAGAAAAAAAAAAAAAAAAAGAAAAATGATGAATGAAATAGTGGGGGTTGTATTGTTAAATGGGAATCTGGGGAATGTTATGCATGTACAAACTATTGTATTTACTGTTGAATGTAAAGCATTAATTCCCCAATAAAGAAATAAATTATTAAAAATAAATAAATAAATAAATATTTGAAGCAAGTGGGAGGCACAGCCTGCAGAGCCCCCAGCCCATAGGGCAGACCCTCCCCCCCTTCCCTCAGGGATTTGCACTCTCTCAATAAAGGTGATGTTTAACCTAGAGCCATGCCACACTGGAGGCATCTATAAGAGCAGGGAGAGTAGGTGCACCCCTACACACACACACACACACATACACACACGGCGTGTACAGAGGAGGCGGCTCAAAGCTCATTTTTTATTAAAGACCTGCTTCAAGGTCAGCCCTGCCTGCCTGCTGCAAGGGACACTCCTCAATGTCCCAGACTGCAGAGGTGGGAGGAAGCTAGGAGAAGGGGAGGGCTCAGCAGACAGGTCTTGAGAGATAAGGGGGGCTGTGTGTACCCTGAATGTAGACAGGACCCACCGGGGTGCTTAAGCAAGGCTGGGGAGGGGCTAGGTTCTGTCCTTTTCCAGATAAAAGATGCCAGGACACCTCTGACTTGTCACCTGCCTCACCACAGTCCCCTCCAAGCTACAACCCCAAAATGCTCTGGAATAACTAAGTATATGGTGTGTGTGTGTGTGTGTGTGTGTGTGTGTGTGTGTGTGTGTGTATGTGTGTGTGTTTACCAAGCACCACTAAGCTCTGGCTCTTGGCAATACCAGGGATTGAACCCGGGACCTCTCTGGTGCAAGTTCTGTGCACAACAGTTACACTGTCTCCCTAGCTACTGCCATGCGTCTCCTGACAACCCACAGAGACAGCTAGGCACTCACTGACTCTGTTTACAGGGAAGGCAGGTGAGGCTCCATGAGACTTGAGTCACTTTTCCAAATCCCTGCAGGTAGATAGGCAGCAAATGGTGGCTTTGAGAGCTGGGTCTGCAGCCAGGGGAAAGCAGCACAACTGTTTGGGAGACAGACTTTCCTGCCTGAGGCTCAGAGGCCCCAGGTTCAATCCCCAGCACCACCATAAACCAGATCTGAGCAATCCTCTAGTAAAAAGACACCAGAAAGGAATAGAAGCAGAGGCCTAGAAGCCAGACTCCTGTGTACGAACACATTATCAGCACAAGGACCCAGGTTCAAGCCCCCAGTCCCCACCCGCAGGGGGATGTTTCACAAATAGTGAAGCAGTGCCCTTTTTAAAAAAAACTGGGAGTTGACCAGTAGCGCAGCAGGTTAAGAGCACGTGGCGTGAAGTGCAAGGACCAGAGTAAGGATCTGGGCTGGAGCCCCCGGCTTGCCACCTGCAGGGGAGTCACTTCACAGGCGGTGAAGCAGGTCTGCAGGTGTCTGTCTTTCTCTCCCCCTCTCTGTCTTCCCCTCCTCTCTCCATTTCTCTCTGTCCTATCCAACATCAATAACATCATCAATAACAACAATAATAACTACAACAATAAAACCACAAGGGCAACAAAAGGGAAACTATATAAATAAATATTAAAAAAAAACTTTAAAAAATATTTTTTGGGAATCTGGTGGTAGCGCAGCGGGTTAAGTGCACGTGGCACAAAGCACAAGGACTGGTGTAAGGATCCCGGTTCGAGTCCCCGGCTCCCCACCTGCCGGGGGGGTCGCTTCACAGGCGGTGAAACAGGTCTGCAGGTGTCTATCTTTCTCTCCCCCTCTGTCTTCCCCTCCTCTCTCCATTTCTCTCTGTCCTATCTAACAATGACGACATCAATAATAACTACAACAATAAAA